>NC_091749.1:39924829-40099829 GCF_043380555.1 Nothobranchius furzeri
CCTCCCCTGTCCCAACGCCATCTCCTTCATCATCCAGTTCATCTGAAATCAGCACAATATGCCCATGCACCCTCCAAGACACGTTGTCCAACAGTTGACCAACGGCAAAGGTCTTCTCCTCTCCAGGATCCAGTGGTGGTACGTGCAGTTTTACTTACACTTAGTTAATTGGAAATGTATTTTTAAATATTTACAAAACTGCTTTTCTGTTCAGGTTTAACCAGTGTCTTAATGAGTCCAGGCCCAGCACCAAAGAGGAGGAAGAAGATGGATGACGTGTTGCTCAAAAGGCTCGACAGGATTGAGCATGAGAAAGCTGTCCTGAATGACACAGAGGATATTAGATTTGGACATGTTGTTGCTGACTTGCTGGGGACAATACCATCTCAAAAGAAAATGTCTGTCCAGTTTAAAATCTGCCAGCTGCTGTATGAAGCGATAGAGACAAACAATTCACAGTGATTTTTTTATGGTTTATTTTTTATTTTTTCATGTGTAATTTTTTACCTTGTACACAATAAATGGTGTGATTTAATGCATTGAGTTGAGTTCTATTCCTTGTTGCCTAGAGACCTGAATAAACTGACTGCAGAACTGAAAATGCCCTTCCATCAGCAGACACATGATTCAGACCAGACCTGAGGCTTCATTCAGTGTACCTCTCCTTAGCACGCTTTCCTGTCACCGGCAACTACTCTTCTCCATTCCCCATCCACCACATCACCCGCAGATGAGAAAGAGTCGGAGAACCTGGGTGGGATGTAGCGGGTGGCCGGGGTGTTGGCAGCATCAGTGCTGCTCAGGTAATTGTGTAAAGCCACACAGGCCTTCACAACTTTAACAGTTTTGTCAGGGTGGAAGTCGATTGGTCGTCTCAGGATCCGCCATCGGGCTGCCAGGATGCCAAAGCTGTTCTCTATCACCCTCCTGGCACGTGAGTGGCGGTAGTTGTAAATCCGCTGTGTGTCATCAAGGTTTGTTCCTGCATTTTAAGTTAAAAGATTAGGTTATATAATAATCCCAATTAAAGAAATCTTTATCTTATCACATCCTAATGATAACATACCTGGAAAAGGCCGCATCAGGTTTTGGTGGAGAGGGAAGGCCGCATCACCTGGGAACACGTGTGGAACAGTAGTTGTGGAACCAGGCAGGTTGGCCGGGGGTGGTAGGCATAGGCGTCATTTTAACCGGGGACGCCGGGGACATGTCCCCGGCAAAATTTGTGATTGGCAGCTCTGTCCCCCCCCCCACTTTCAAAAAAGCCTGCTGATGAGGATTTTTGTTTTACCAGCTCAGATCTTATACCAGGGGTCGGCAACCTGTTCCCATCAAAGAGCCATTATTACCCGTTTCCCACAGTAAAGAAAACACTGCAGTAGCCGCAGCGTTGTGGGCGGGGCCTACCCTCAGACAGCAGAGAGCTGCTCACAACCAGGTGACAGCAGCAGGTACCGGTCGCTCGCATGGACATCGCACCCGTGGGGGATTCAACACCCACACTTTTCCAGCTGTTTTGCTCACCTCCACACCAGTCTGGTTTCTTTACGTCGCACACTCACTCTGTTTGCCTCATCTCCTTCTTCACCTCCCTCTTCTGACAGCCAATGTCGGGTTTCCAGGAGAGCAGGAGAGGGAGGGACGGAAGAGCTCGACTGAATTCATAATTTTACATCTTGAATTTAGCTGTACAAAGTCTGAGTTTGATAAAGTGAAGAACAACAATTTGCAGAGGTTTATAACAGGCGCGGCGCCAGGTTTTCATTTTTGGGTGGGCCACGGTAATTTTGGACGGACCTTAATAAGCAGTGACTTAGTGAAGCAGGCAGGTCGCGCTAGAAAATTTCGTTTAAAAAGACATAAATGTTTCCCCCCGTCATTTTTATTTCTAAAATATGAAGTAAAAACTCCCAGTTTAATTTTCATTCATTTGTCATTAATATGTAGTCTACACCCGTGCGTTAAGTGGACCATCTTCCAGTGAAAGCAAAGCATCCAGCCCATCTCTCCAAATGCGTAAAATGTGCACCACAGCCGTTAGGCGCGCCGCGCGCACCGCCAGCTACATCAGCCCAGAGAAGAGCAGAGCAAATAGAATAGAGGATCATTCTGTCTGGATGTGGATGGAGATTACATTTTACAGCAGCCTGATCATCATTTAAATACGTAAACCATCACCTGTCTTCTAGTCCACGCTATCAGCATTATTTTAATTGCTGTGTGTGTGTGTGTGTGTGTGTGTGTGTGTGTGTGTGTGTGTGTGTGTGTGTGTGTGTGTGTGTGTGTGTGTGTGTGTGTGTGTGTGTGTGTTTCCACTTCCAACACTGGTCTAACCAACCAGACCAGCATGTCCAGTAACATATTAATGTTACAATTAAATAGTTTCGCTTCATGTAGGCTAGGAACATTTCACCTGCCGTGGCCCGACCGCTTCTGCTCCACATAAACTTTGTGCGTGACCAAATGTCTCTACAGGAGCTTTCTGAGCTGCTATTCTGCCTCAGACTGGATGCGTCATGCGTCTCCATATTAGAGACGGGAAAAAGCGCTGTTCAGCCAAAGTTTAATAATTTCATAAAAAGAACATTTTTCCAAGCTCATCCATGCGCATCAGTGTGCGTCGGGGTAATTCTTTCAAAACAGCCAGCATCCTTGAGTTTATCCATCAAAATACAGTCAAATGGAAATATCTGTAACCTGCCATTTAACTGTTTTGCCTTCTTGTGAAGATTGTTGCAAAGAGAAACAACTAAACTTGATTAACCCCAGAGCCACGCGCACTGCGCTGTACTCCGTGACTGTAAATGAGGGGAAATTATTTAATCGGATCCTTTTCTTTTCAACATGGTTTAATGTAAAGTTTCATTCAGTACAAACTTTAGTTACACCAATCTAACGAGACAGAGCCTGGATTTGTATTCTGAACAGTTTAAACATGTTTAAAACTGAGACATGCGTGACGCGTCTAAAATTCGCACCTGCTCCGCTATTATGGAAATTAAACTAACAAGGTGAATAACATCAAATTATTTTAGGCACAGACAACATCTCCCACACTTTTGAAAATCTTGCAACGTGCCTGGTCGCTCGTGTACGTGAAAGTTATCTTTCATAAGAAGATAATCAATAAAACGATTTATATAAAGATGATCCAGAAGTTGTAGCCCGTCTCTGCCTACAATATTTTGATATTTTTCACCCTGTTGGTGGTTTTACTGAGCAGGTACCACTTTTGTCATGCGTTTCTTTTAAAAACATGTTTAGACTGTTCAGAATACAAATCCAGGCTCTCAGAACCAGAGCGCATGTGAGAAGGTTCCTCCCACTGAAGCGAGTGTTTTCCAAACCCTGTCTCTCAGAGACTTGTCACTTAGAAAATGTTCCCTGATTATGAAACTTTGGCTAAATAGCGCTTGTTCCTGTCTCCAATGTGGCGACGCATCCAGGAGCCGTCTGAGGAGAATCCCAGAATCTGACATCCTCCAGCTCAGGAAGCGCCTATGATTACGCACAAGAGTGACGCGTCAACCCGGTCTCACAGTAAGACCGGGTCGGAACTGTTCAGGTTTACGCAGACAATCTTTACATTTAGAATTGGCATACAGATGTAAAATTAATGCAGTAAAATATAAAGCTTTTTATTTAAATATCCATTCATTATTTTTCAAGCACAGAGAGAGCCGCATCAGATGGTTGGAAGAGCCGCATGCGGCTACAGAGCCGCCGACCCCTGTGCTAGCCTATATTGTCCCCAGCAATTTTTAAACCCCACTCAAGTGTATGGTTATTGTCCCCAGCAATTCTGAAAACAAACTGACGCCCTTGGTGGTAGGTCCAGGGTTCCATGGAGCAGCCTGCTCCCGAACATACACTCCTGAAAAACTCCACCATCACTCTCTCGCCCATATGCCCCTATGTCCACCATGCTAAATCTATAATTAGCATCACACAAAGCCATGAGCACGAGGGAATGAGTTCCTTTGTAGTTGAAAAAATCACTCCCTGCATTTGGTGGTGCTTTTATGATCACGTGTTTTCCATCCACGCAACCCAAACAATTTGGGAAATTCCAAACACGCCAGAATTCCTGGGAGATGTCTGCCCACTTGTTTTTGTCAGGTAATGAGACAAAATCACTGCACAACGCCGACCAAAGGGCCTCACAGACTTCAATGACAATGAGGGAGACTGTTGTGGATCCTAGCCTGTAGCTCTGTGCCACGCTTTGCTGACTGTTTCCTGATGCAAGCACACGAAGCGCGACAGCAAGTCTTTCTTCCAGCTTCACAGGACTACTGTGGGTCGCTGCGTGGTTAATATGTGGTCGAATACGATGCAACAAGTCGTCAAATCTATTGGCAGACAAGCGGAAGAACTTGAAATGTGACTGTTCATCGATTCCACGCATGGGTCTCACAAGGGAACTATATTCACCTTCTTCTCGTCTACTTTGGTTTAATGGACGAGTGGACCACCTCCTTCGTCGTCTGCTGCGTAGCAGTAGTAAACATACAATTTCTTCCTCTTCAAGTAATAACCTCGCACGTCTCATCCGTGGTGTCGCCATGTTGTAAACAACAGTCATTTCTACTTCCACTATGGTGTAGTGTTGGATCCATGTCGTACAGCTCCAGGCTGCCCCCTGCAGTTTGGGAGAATATTGGCTCACCACAGAGACAAGCCGCATGAACCATAAACGCTGCAAGTTGTGAAGCGTGTTCCATCCGCGAGCCGCATCACCATGCCGAAAGTGAATGCGTCAAGCATAAACCAAGCTTAACAATCAACAGGAACTGATCTGCAGAGCGCAATGACCTTGAGGGTACATGTCTTTTTAACGATCCCCAAGGTATGGAGGGGCACTGCCCTGAAAAAACTGATAGAAAAATAAAAGGAGTTTATACTGTGCCCTGTAGGAAACCGGAAGCCAATGAAGCATTGCCAGCACAGGACTAATATGGTCCCATTTCTTGGACCCCGTCAGTTACCTGTTCTGCACTAGTTGCAGCAGTCTGACCCAACTTTTTTAAATGCAAACAAATAAATCAAACACGATGCCTTAACAATTATTTATATTCGTGTTGCAGGAAAGGATCCCATGATGTTTTGCAAAGTATTTACAGTAACTGAACCAAAAATAAATGATTTAAAATTTCATGAAAAACAATTTCAAGGGAAACACTTTTTTATTTCTGGTTTTAAACACTCTGGTTTGTAATTTTGATCAAACCTCATATTTATATAAGATTTTTTTAATTCACAGTTAATTTTAATACATCTAATAGAGAATAAACAATTTTCAGAATTTTGACTTTTTATATAATTCTCGAGTCAACGTTGAGTAAATTCTTCCATCGCCGTTGTTTGAAGGCTCCTTGTTTGTGAAACCAAAATTTGACCTTGACATCTGCTGGCCCGTTGAGCCCTAAATGCTGAAATCACCTGTCGCTCTGCTGTTTGCCAAAGCTCTGTGTACATAAACACACCTGGCACAAAATCAGATTTCTGATTATACCCCTCCCTCGTTTCAGTGGGACTCATTTACCGCGTCACCGACGTTGTGTTAACAGGCTGTAGAAAAATAGAATCTCCTTCTTTTCGTACTTTTTAATTGCCCACAATCTCCTCTGTCTTATGCCGCCGTTGCTTTTGTGTTGACCAATTTAGATAGCCTTCTTTCTTTTATTTCTCGTGCTCATTCTCTTTTGTCTCTCTCAAATCTGGCAGAAGGATGCCATCGATCTTCATGAAGTCTTGATACACATCGTTTCACCTCCTGCAGTACCTGCTTTATCAGGAGATTGGAGGGGGATGGATGACTGATCAGGCTGATATAGCCTCTCTCGCACTTCACAGACACCCCCCTCCACCCTCTCTTTTCTCATTCTGTTTCATCATTCTCTCCTTTTCTCCTTTTACCTCCTACAAGATAATTGAAATTTGAACAGCTTTAGCCCTGTGTTTGGCTCATTTCCGATACCATCATAAGTCCAATTTGAGCTTAGATTTGGTAAAGCCACTCAGCACATTATTTACAATCGATTTCATTAAGTTGTAGTTTTACTTTTGTGAAGTTAACATCCCCACTCTAAATATAATGCATGTTTGAGACGTTAAAAAGGCAATCTCTGGTGGAATTATTTGATCTCATCACGCAACATTTGAAGGAACTAACATCAAATGAGCAAATTTGTTAAACCTTTAAAACAATAGCTTTCTGAGGACAGAGTACTATCATTTCTTGTTAATGTTTCATCTGGAAATGGGTCGAGTTGATGCAGGAATTCATATGAGAAAGACTGATTTCCTGAAACGACTAATTTCCTTTTGGAGACAGAATCAGGAAGTAGTGAGCTCTCGAGGAGAAGAAGGTACAGGGAGGGGGTCAGAAGGCAAGTGTTGGGTCATGAATCCCAAACGGGAAAACTTGAGAAGCAAACTGGTGCGATGTGACTGGCTAATAAAAAAGAAAACAATGCTGCATCATGATTTTGAAATCTGCTCAGTCAAAGCTTGACTTGGCTGATGTGTGATATTAAATCATTCACTTCTAAAATTTCTATTGCTCATAAACGTTGATTGGCCAGTGCAAATTCAACTTCTATTGGATACACGTCTTTTATTTTATGTCTAGTTTTAAAGTCCAAAAATAGAAAATGTACTATGTCTGGATAATGAGTGCAGGTAATGAAAAGAAACCTGATCTTTAGGAAAAACATCTTTTTACGTTTTACATTATCTATGACACAGAGTATCAGCTTGATCTTTCCTTTTTACATTTTTACTTTCTGAATGAACTTTACAGCTCACTAGCTCTTATGAAAACTGGTGCTCGAGTCATACCTGCAGGCTTTTTTACTTTCTTTTTTATTATAAGAAATTAAATGTCAAATAAATTATTTTTCATTTCAACAAAACACAATATGTAAAAAGTGATGTAACAAAATATTTACAAGAATACTTCATTAATACCATAAAATGCTGCATAAAACATTTGAACACAGGCAACTGTGGTAGAGGAGTCAAGTGCCCACCCTGTAACTGGAGGATTGCAGGTTCAAGCCCCATCTGTTGCAGTCATTGTGTCTTTGGGCAAGACAGTTAACCCATCTTAACTGCTGGTGGTGGTCAGAGGGTCTAGTGGCTCCAGTGCTGAGCAGCCTCTTCTCTGTCAGTGAGCCCCAGGGCAGCTGTGGCTACTATGTAGTTCATCACCATCAGTGTGTGAATGTGTGTGTGCATGGGTTAATAACTAGTTGAGTTATATAGCGCCTTGGGGGGTTGTAGAACGCTTGAAGGTGCTACACACCTCAGCATAATACATTGAAAAACACTAGACCTCTAAATGTCAATACATAACAACCAGCTGATAGGTGAGCTGTAGAGTGCTGTCCAACAGATGATTTTTCACCATTAGACCGCTGTTTGTCCACCAAATGTGTGAATAAGAAGTTTGATGCGGACACATTGTTTTAGAGTTGAGAATGAATATCAATTGATTTTTAATCTAATTGTATTTCTGATGTGACAAAAAAAGGGCTACAAGCAACTTTTGTTGAACTTTTATTATTTCAGACTTGGAATGGTGTAGTTTTATCAGCCCAGCTCTGAGGCCATCTGCCTCTATCGAGATGCAGTGTAACGCCCACCTCTACTCTTTAAGACAGAGCTGCACTCATTCATTTGTGTCATTGTTTATTGTTTGTTTTCCTTTTTTGTTTCCACCTGTTGCCAGATTTAGAAGCACAGTTGCTCAGTGTTTTCCACCTTCAGCTCGCAGTTTGCTTCACAGCCCAAGTTTAAATTTAAGCTCGTGTTTTGCACAATTTTTTTTTCTTTTTTCACCATTTGGCATTTGCATTTTCTCACCATGCTGTATTCCTTTGAGTGCTCTGCTTTTCACACTACATCAAACACACAGCACTGAAAAAAAGGGTGGAAAGCCACGGGTGAAGTAGGACTGTGTACATTTCAGTGAACTTGTGTAAACTGATCTTTTGTCTGAGGGGACAAATAAGTTTTCTAAGTTATACATTTATTATAAAAGTTTAAAAAATCTATTCTTCACAAATACTAAAAACTACAGCTATACTGCAAGCCTCAACCATGCAAAAAAGTGCCAAATTTATTCAAACTTATTAAAAGTAAAGGTCTTATTTTTAGGTTCAAGTTTCTACAAGAGCAAAGTAGCTGCATGCTTCAATATTATATGTCATCATTTGATTTTAATAATTAAGGGCTGAACCACTTTCATCTTAGCCTAGAAATCTAGATGGATGGATGGATGGATCTACAGTTGGACCAAGAAGCGTACTGAGGGGTGAAATATGCATTTATTTGAGTTTAAGTGTGATTTTTTTCCAGGCAGGTTCTAAATGCACTTCAGCACTGAGCATCCTTCCGAGCTGCCACTGTGGACTGTTGGAGCCCATTCATGAGCATTTTCAAAGGGGTTGAAAATAATTTGTCTTGGTGGTTGCAGCCCAACAGCTCACAACACCCCGCCTCGCAGAATAATGCTTTCAGTGTTGGTAGCCCTGGTAACTCGGCAAAGCCTGATTCTTATTATTTCTTTCCAAAACACAGACTACATTCCAGATTCTCTGTCATTTAGCACAAATGTGCAGGGTTTATTGAAAGACTGTTTTAACGTTTAACAACCAGAGAAAGGTGGAATGCAAGATGGGAGCGAGCTGTTGCCTCGAGCTGAGGAGTTCAAACATTTTAGTTTATTTTTCATGAGTAGCGAGAGAGAGCAACAGTGAGGGCCTCGCCAGCGCTGCCAACTTCATAGTAAGGAAAGAAGCCACTGGTTTCCTAAAAGTTGCTACAACTTTAATGTAACAGATGCTATGGAAGAGAGAAATGATCTGGAGGAAGAGACCAAAAGACACATTTAGAACTGCACATGAACTTTCTTCTGTCTAATTTTTTTCTTTCTTTTTTTCAACGTCATGTATTGAACGCCCTTTATTTATCAGGTCAGAATAACCTGGCATGAACTTCAAACATGTACAATGCATTTTCCATCTGGACAAGGATGGTTGTCCTGCACCTGAGATGATGGAATAATACACAAGGACTGAGATGCATGTAAACGCTTCAGGATTATAAGGGGTCCACAGCTTTACCCGCTTGAGAACAGCTGAAATGATTTGGTTTTTCACTTCAAAGTCTCCAGAACAACCAACGTTTCTATATTCATTACCATTTTTTTTTCTGGAAAAATGCTCAAAGAGGGTTTTAAAAAGTCACTAAGATGTCAAAGTTGCTTGATGTCAGAAGGAGCCAAGTCACAAAACAAAGCTCTTGACTTTTCTAGGTTTTTGCTTTGTAGGCTGGGCAAGCTGAGCTGCAACGATCAAACGTGACTTTTGAGTAAACAACCATAGCAGAGGAGGAGCATGCAGTGTGCTTCCATAACTTTGCTGTCTGACTGGCGTCACATCACATTCAACAGGCAGCACATGTGTTTGTTCTGAAAATCTCTTTAAGAGAATCGAACATGTTTATCCCTGATTTGTGATTTGAGCAGTCCCAATGTAATTCCTGGTTGACCCGAGCACTCGTATCACACCACACACAGGAGTAAAATCTGATACGTTTATCTTTAGAGCCAATACCACAATCAGGGTTTCCCTAAGACTGTCAGAAGGGGAAAATTGAATGAAAAATCTGAATAATTATCTTGTCGTGTGAACCAGACCTAAACTGAAGTAATGTGAGGATGATCAACTGACTGGAATGCCTTATGGTCACTTTCCTCTGAAGATCTGGAAAGTCCCTCTGGGAAAATACTCCAAAGCAGACCCAGAACTTGTTGGTTCTGACTTGGGAAAACCATGGCATCCTCTGGTGAGCGTTATCTCCAAAACCCAATTTTGGATAAGCAGCAGAGGATAAAAATAAGTTATGTGGTTTTCTTTATAGCTCTGCTAAAAAAAAAACAGCGTAGACTAGCATATGTTGTGTTTTGGTGCTGGTTTACCTGGTGGACCAGTCTGCTGACCCAGCATTTCATGCTGGACCATCATACCAGCACCAAAACACAACATATGCTGGTCTATGCTGGTTTTTCCTGCAGGGAGGTTAAGTCACTTAGCAGAAATTAACTGAAAAGAAAAAACTTCTGTGTCTAATACAACATAAAAGTGTATCCGTGCACGAATAATAAATGTTAAACTTTGAAAAAAATGTCCAAAAGGTCCCCAGGGAGACATTACCCTAATGTAACATGAAGATTTTCAGCAGCTTGAATCAAACAAACCATGTACAAGGGTGACACTAACTGCTGACAAAAATGTGGCTAAAGGCTTCCTCCGGTTAAATTACCTGGCATTAATTTTAGGCAGTTAGAGCAGCAGGGTTTAGTAAAAATGCATGAACACAAGGAGAGACACCGTGTTAAATTAAGAGGATGCTAAATGAAGGATAAGGTCAGAAAAGGGAAGCCAAACTGTTAGGAGGCGAAAAAGAGAAGAACAAGAAGGGGCGGAAAAGCCAAGGCTTTGCAGGTGGCCTCATCACCACCCAAACGGGCAGGTAATAGCTGCCATTCATTATGGAATGTGGAACTGCCTGGTGCAGGACCAAGTACCCCATCTATCCCTGTCAGCCGGTGCCATGTGAATGACAAAACCTTAATTACATCATTAATTAATAGAACTTTTTTTCCAGCATGTGCCGTGTGCCTGATGTTCGTTAAGCCCCCTCGTGTGCAACTGCTCATGCAACAATACCGTTTAGCTGACAGATATGCATAGAGAAGAAAACAAGTCAATGAACTGGCATCCCGAAGAAAGAAGTCTTTGAAAAGCAGTGCAGAGTTCTATTGATTGACAAGATAAGAAGAGAAATTGGTTGATCTTGCGCTAGATAAATCATCAGTTGAAGTAATTCACGTCCCTTCACAACCCTCCATTGTTTATTTGACTTGCAATCAGAGTGTCACACAGTGCTGGAGGACAAAGTGTCTCTACAAGAAGAAAGACGGCCTCTGGAACAACAAAACTCATCAAAGAATGAAAATAAAATAAAAATCAAACATGAGATAGATAACAAATGGGTGGAAGAATTACAGAATGATGAGTGAGAGATTAAAAAGAGGACACAAAAAGTCATTTGAAGGAGAACATCAAGAGGCACTGAAACACATCTTCAAGGCACTTTCCGTGGTCCTGCCCACAGACTAACAAGGTTCAAACCACCGTTCTTCAGTGCTGCTGCAGTGTTCACTCGGCTTTCAGCTAAATTGTAGCATCTTTTTACATCTGTGTCAATCTACAGCATTTATCCCTAAACACTGATGGCTTTCACTACAGTAGTGCCAGTAGTTTAAACCTAAATTAAATAGTTGTGATGAATGCACCGCATGTGTGAAGGAACTCTTCTTTAATCCAAGAAAAAGTCATTAAACAACCTTTCTTTTCTTTTTCTTTCATAAATTGGGGAAGAAAAAAGTACATGGTTAAATATCTGTGACACATCTCACCCACAATCTCAATAAATCTTTTCAGTGCCATGATTAGAGCTGATTGAACAGATAATCACATACTATTAATCACCACAAGCGTTAAACATTGCATCATCAAAGAGATATTATTAAGGTCACAATAACAATGATGATAAATGTGAGGCAACCCAGTGTGACTGCACGGCACTTAGTCTGTCTCATGCAATCACCGCAAAAACAAAGGAAAACACTGTTAATGGTTAATCTCTTCAAAATGTTCACAAAATATTCATGAAAGCATCTCATCGTTAGTGAAATTACAGGAGGGGGGAAAAGGGGCATCATCAAATTAGTTGTATGAGAGAAAAGAGAGGGGGGAGGCTAACAAAAGACATTTGAAAAGGTTGACATGCTTGAAATTTGTGGAGTGCAGGAGGCTGTGTGTAGAGCTGTGACTGGTGTCAAAGCCTTGTCAATAGGAGAGGGATCACAGCCCAGATGCTGTTTAAAGAACCAACCCGCATGAAAGAAAATGGACACTGGTCTAAAAGACGCTCCTGTGGAACGAGTTTAGTGAAATGTTAATTTTTCATACATCTATATTATCAAGAATGTCACATACATGTATAAGCTGGTTTATGTGTAAAACAAAAAGTTAAATGTTTGGATGAGATCATGACTTGGTTGCTTATCCTGTTCAAACATTGCTGTTTTTTCAGGCATTGCTGCCAAGAAATGGGTTAATAAACAGTTTTAAATATGGCATGTGCTCTGAATCCTATTTCTGCATGATTCATTTCTAAAATGTTCATGCAGCTTCTCATGGCTTTTAATCACGCTCAACTTTCAGTCTTTATGTGCCAAAATCTATTTGGCACTGAGCTGCAGTTTGTGACAGATTACTGTGACCAGTTCTTCTCAGGTTACTCATATAAACTCTTACTACAATATTAATATTGATTAACTAATGATTAGATAGCCATTTGGGGGTGTAGAAGAGAAATGCAAACTTAACTGAATATTTATATAATTGTTACACAAGAAATAAAACATGTTTATGGGTCATGGGGAGCTGTTGTGTATCTCCACCAGTCATCGGCAGAGAGGTGGGGGACACCCTGCACAAGTCATCAGATGATCACATGGACACATACAACCATTCATTCACACATTCACCCACATTTAGGGTCAATGAAGGGCTGAATATTACCCTAACATGCATGTTTCTGAGTTGAGAGAACTACATGGAGAAAATACACATATACACAGGGACCTCTGATCTTATTGCATGGAAACAGTGTCACCAACGGTCCCACCATGCAGGCCTGTTATTAATTTTAAAATACATTTGCTTAGTTTCAGCTTTTATTTAAAAATTGTTATGATATCGTTAAAGCACAAACCCAGAGATTTTCATCAGAGGGCACCATCTAGAGGTGGAAATAACCTTTTGCATCTTAAACCAAGTTCCATGTTTACAGCTAGACGCATCAAAGTGGGAACCTCTGGCTGGCCAAATGAGTGGTGGGACTCAAGTAAAAAGAAT
The DNA here is from genome assembly GCF_043380555.1 of Nothobranchius furzeri. Classification (NCBI taxonomy): domain Eukaryota; kingdom Metazoa; phylum Chordata; class Actinopteri; order Cyprinodontiformes; family Nothobranchiidae; genus Nothobranchius; species Nothobranchius furzeri. The sequence goes on from NC_091749.1 coordinate 39,937,828, forward strand.
TAGTCAATTTAATCAGAGGCTTTGTAATGAATTAATCCTGATTAATCACATTTCAATTAAGACAGTACAAAGATGACATACCCACATCTTAATGAGTCTATTTCTGTAACCACAGGGTCTATTTGTTGGGATGTGTAAATATTAGTATATGTGTTATTGATGACATTTAAATAGACATGGGACCTTGTAAATGTGTACTGAACTGAACACTAGGTGGCAGCAGAGCACTGCTCATATATACATACATGGAGGTGCAGTGTAGAGTTCAGGAGAAGTAGCTGATCCTAACTCCAGAATGAACAGGATAAAATTGAAACCACTTGCTTTCACCTAACCGATCATAGTTTGAAAATTTTGTGTGCATGTGAAGATTCTGACCACTTTTTGCTGCATGTTTTATTTTAACTTCTTTTTTTCCGCATATATAGTCATTACTCTAAAATGAACATCAATGTTTTCACACAGTTTCATTAAATAGTTAGTTGTAGCTCAAATAAGTCATTTAGGTGCAACGTTCTAAATTGGGCAATTGTACTACTAAACGGCATTTAATCATTTTAAAAATAGCTTTAAATCTGGACCAGATTTGATATGAATATGACTTGTTGCTTTAAATGAAGGTTTTTCAGATTATTGTCGCTTTGAATAGCCATTATAAACACACCTGCAATAACATAACGCTGATTTATATGCCTGCTGTCTGTAGAAATTAGTCCTAGCGCTTGCTTCAACATCACTCACAATAGACCTGAAGAGATAACACTGTAGCTCTTATGGAAGTCTCCATTTCCCTTGTTACACTGAAGCTAAACAGAAAGAGACCAACATTAAACAAGAGCAAGGTGGCACAGTCATGCCAGATAACACTGGTCCATACTCAGTGAGTGCGGGATCTGGCTATGATCTGAAGAATGGATTATTGGGCTGCCCACAAATATCGCATTATGTGACTCTAAGTGAGATAAAAGAAAACACACAGCAAAAGGAGAGAGAGAGAGCGAAACATAAAAACACGCCTGTGCTGCACACTGGTTTGCTAAACAGCGTTGCCTAAATGATTACACATTAATTACATGGACAGGCAGGACAAGCAGGCAATTGCGTTGCATGATCTTTATGGCTGATAGCAAAGTATTGTGTCGTGTTTTGGTTAGGTATAGAGATATGTCCCATTAGTAGCATACATCAATGTAAAATCTGCATTGCACTTATTCCCAGTGGAGCTGTTCTACTGTTTCTGCTGCTTCTGTCATTTGTTTACGGCTTCATAGATGGAAAAATGCTCACAGGTATTGAACAGGCTCAAGCTGGGAATGACACTGTAAAGCAAGCAAACAGCCAGCTCTATATTTTTGTTTGATCTTCATCATTATTACAATAAGTACACATGATAATCGCACCTCATTAGTTAGGTTTGATATTAATGGGAGCAATATAAATAAATCCCCCCTTGAGTTTCAAATGGCTAAGCAAGAAAACAGCCCCTTATCTTACGGCTAATGCGATCTGGGTAAATGATGGGGCTTTGTGCTGCCAGAGCCTGGGAGAGTGAATAAACAAACATTCCATATTGATCACCCAAGTAGGTCTTAGTTGAGCGTCTGCATACATGACCGAACGATCAAAGAAACAAAGTCAAGCTCAGTAAAACTAGATGTTTGTCCAAATCTTGCGTGAAGCTGCTTTCTCAATAATACCGGGATGTTTTATTGATCAAAACAAGTCGTGATGTATGGTTGTCTTGGAACATGGGGGTGAACTAGAGAGCAGGAGGGAGAAAATAAAAGGTCATGGTATTACATGTCCTAAGTAAGTAATAGAAAATGGCAGAGAGTGTGTGATGCTGGAATCTGTCAGATCTCTCTGCTCAGCATCACACTTTGTGTGTCCTGCTCGAAATTTCTGTTTGATACTTTGCAGCAGAAAAGAGGCAATCATTAATACACAGCTATATCAGCCATTTCCTTTGGTGCAGAAGGGATTTTTTTACTGCATTCCTCCTTCGAAGGTATGTAAATCAAAATCCGTATGAAACACCATTTGACACGTTAAGCACATCCAGTGGATATATGTGTACGTGCAAGCAACCTTGACAAGCCTAAGACTCCCTGTTGTATTTCAAATTCCCTCATCTCATTTAAAAATCATCGTGCTTAAAAAATGAAGACATAATCAAACAGCTTCCTTTGAAAATCAATGGATTTGGCTTGTTTACTTATGAATAAGAGAAACGTGCGATTTGCATCCATCAGACATTTCTCTGTTTGATATTTTCTAGCTGGGATATATTGGGGAAAAAAGGGAATTATGCATTTTTTAAACTACAGCACTTTAAACCATGTTGATTTACAATATATTCTCAATGCTAAGCCTTTGATAGTGTCAGAATAACACTAAAGGAACAAGGTGGTTCATCACTTCCAACTCAGCTCTTGAAGAGATCTGCGTGTAAAAAAATTCCCAAGACACAAACCTTTTTGGAAGGCAGATTTCTTCTTTGTGCATCACAGTCCTGATCTGACTCTGGCTGACTGCAACCATTTAAAAATGTAAATTGTAGCAGCAATGGAGATGCTGCTTATGCATAAGATAAACTCTGAAATACATAAAGTGCTAGAGGCTGTTAAAAATAAAACATGGATCAAATATTTGTCTGCTAATGACAATGTTGTTGTAATCATATTGCAAAGCAGTATTGTTGCATAAGTGTTATGGTGGTGCAGTTGTTGAGACCTGTTGGCTTAAAGGTTATGGGTACAGTACTCAGCTGGGAGTGTGTGTGTGTGTGTGTGTGTGTGTGTGTGTGTGTGTGTGTGTGTGTGTGTGTGTGTGTGTGTGTGTGTGTGTGTGTGTGTGTGTGTGTGTGTGTGTGTGTGTGTGTGTGTGCGTGTTTCCCTAGGTCAGCGCTTCTCAACAATTGGGGCGCTCCCCCTGAGTGGGGTGTAATGGGCAGGAGAATCCATAATTTTTATTTTCTATATTTTGTTTTTCCAAAAGACCAACTCCCAATTTCTAGGTGGAAGCAGCGCTCAGATTAATTAACAGGCTGCCTGTTAAACCCAGCAGAAAAAACAGCCTACAAACATATCGAAGCACCAAGTTGACGAAGGAGATCCCCGAAGCGCCTGAGCTAGTGATGGCTGTTGGCAGAAAAAGACGTGCAAATTATATGTTCTCTGGGGGTGGGGGGCATGACAGGACATAACTGAGAAACACTATAGTTATTGGGCCTGTGGTGGACTAGTAACCTGCTGGAGGCAGACAACAGCTCTCCATGGACAAGCATGTTGGGTAGATGTACAGTGGTGTAAAAGAACATTTAGTCAACCTACAATTGTGCAACTTCTCCCTTACTTAGAAGGATGAGAGAGACCTGTAATTTTCATCATAGATGTACCTCAAATATGAGAGACAAAATGAGAAAAAAATCCAGAAAATCCTATTTTCTGATTTTTATTAATTGTTTAGCAATTTTTGATGAAACAAAAGAATGTGGTTAATAATGAAAGTCCATCTCAATACTTTGTTATGTACCCTTTCTTGGCGATGACAAGGGTGAAAGATTTTCTGTTAGTCTTCACAAGATTTTCACACACTGTTGCTGGCATTTTGGCCCATTCCTCCATGCAGGTCTGTTCTAGATCTATTATGTTTTGGGGCTCTCACTGTGTAACACGGACTTTCAACTCCCTCCAAAGAATTTCTATGGGGTTGAGACCTGGAGACTGGCTAGGCCACTCTAGGACCTTGATATTCTTCTTACGAAGCCACTCCTTCCTTACCCTGGTGATGTGTTTGGGATCATTGTCATGCTGACAGACCCGGCCATTTTCCTCTTCAATGCCCATGCATATGGGATGAGTTGCTAACTCAAAATCTGACAACACATGGCCCCATTCATTATTTCCTTTACACGGATCAGTTGTACTGGTCCCTTTGCAGAAAAACAGCTCCAAAGCATGTTGCCTCCACCCCCATGTTTTACAGTAGGTAGAGTGTTTTTTGTATGCAACTCAGCATTCCTTCTCCTCCAAACACGACAAGTGAACTTTTTACCAAAACTTTATTTTGGTTTCATCTGACCATATGACATTCTCCATATCCTCTTCTGGATCATTCAAAAGCTCTCTAGCAAGCTTCGGACAGGCCTGCACAGCACATGAACTGGCTTAAGCAGGGGTCATGTCTGGCCTTACGGGATTTGAGACCCTGGCCCAAGTATAGCTTTTGTAATTTTGGTCCCCACTCTCTGCAAGTCATTCACTAGGTACCCCCCCGTGTAGTTCTGGGATTTTTGCTCCCCATTCTTTTGATCATTTTGATCCCACAGGGAAAGATCTTGTGTGGAACCTTCCACTTTCTAATACTTGCTCCCGCAGTTTATTTCTTTACACCAAGCTACTTACCTATTGTAGATTCACTGTAAAAAAAAAGCAGTATATTTAACAGTGATAAACTGTAAAGCCATGACGGGAAAAACCCGTTAGCTATACAACTATCTAAAACTGTTGATTTTATGTTAAGTTGCTGCAAATAAATTAATTGGTGAAAACAGTAATTTGTACATTTTTTTCTTTGTAAAAACTACATAATTCTACAGTAAAGTACTCTTGCATAGTTTTCTTTACGGAGAAATTCCTTAAAGTTTACAATGGTACATTTATTTGTTGAAAAAAATGCTGCTTTTTATTGATGGTAATGGTGTAAGGAGTTTACTTCCTGTTTCCCAGTGTGCTTAGCAGCATTTAGGTGAGATCTGGCTGAACCGTTAGTCAGAGGGAAGTGTCTGTTCTTAACCTGACTGATAAATGTTTAGGAAGGCCGTGCTGCTGATCAGTGATCATGTCATTAGAGACTCAATGCTTTTGACTGCTATGATTTCATACAAAAGTGCAATTAAAAAACATGAATTAAGCAAGCAACGCTGTTATAACCAGTTTTGACCATAATGGCATTTAATTGCTTTTTTGATTCTACAAATTGATTGTAATGAGGAAAACCCTGTGAATTTTGTTATAGTGATGGGAATTCCGGCTCTTTTTAGAGAGCCGGTTGTAGCGTTATGAATATGCCGTTTCTGCCCTTAACAGCTGCCCTTTGACACAGTGACAGTGTGCATAAGTTGCCAAGGTTGTGCGCCTGCTTCTGGTGTTTACATTCCAGCAAAGAAGACAGAAGAAGGACGAAGAACGCTTTTCATTAGTTAATCAAAGAACTTTATTTCTAATAAAGCTAATCAAAACAACTGTTGGTCAATAATAATCAGGTGACAGATCTGTGAAATCACAATGTTATGATTTATGTGTTTAATGAATAACAGGACTTGGGCTAACTGAGCTAGACATCCTGATCCACATAAGATAAACACATGACACATCAGGCAAGTGCAGAGGGGGGTGTGGAGGGTGCTTGAGACCCTGCCCCTTTTGTCCGAAGTGCCCTAAGTGCCCTTTTTCCGGTCGTTCGTCAGATTTTACCATACAAAACTGTTATACTGTGATAAAATCGGGCACTAGGACCATGCAGAGGCAACCGCCTCAAGCTGAAGGCTATTTTCCCTTAGACCTGCCTACAAGCTCACTGATTGGCTCTGCCGCATCATACTAACGTGTGATTGGTTGTCCTTGCTGTCGCTCTACTTGTAGCCATGGAGACGACAGACCGGTGTTTTCCCTGCGGAGAGGAGTCTGCGTTCATCTAACTGTAAGTTTTTTTTCTGCCTGCTTCACGTCAGCTGGATAGATTTTAATATCAGAGCTTTTGTTTACGTGCGTTTGAGTCCCTGGCTAGTGTGTGTGGAGCAGAGTCAGGTAGCTGCATGTCTGGGACACAGGGCCGGCTCTGGGTAATTTGGTGCCCAAGGCGAGAGTGCCCATTTGCCCCCCCACCTCTCACCCAAACCCAGGTCCACACATTGGAAAAAGCAACTCCACAGTTATTCCTTAGTTACTAATTTTTTATTTTAAATATTCACACAGCAACTCTTAAAAGTCAACAGCCTGAAGAATGAATGTAAGCTTGAAAGATAAGTAACCTGAGAATATTACAATAGCCAACAACTCAAAATGTTGTGCAAATGTCATTGGGGGGGGGGATGCAAAATCAACAACTGTGCAATCAAAAGCAAAACTCAAACATCAAAGTGTCATCATAAAGAAAGTTCTACTTTCCTTTTTGTTCAACTGCTGTGGCCAGTCAGCAGGATCCATGGGGACAGCAGCTCATACATGTTCACAGACATCTGTTGAAGCTGATGATGGTGTCTCTTCAGGCTGTTGGATTGGAGCACTGAGTCTGCTGGTGTTGGGTTCTTCTTCTGTGAGAAAATAAACACACACACACACACACACACACACACACACACACACACACACACACACACACACACACACACACACACACAACTTAACCCTCTGATGCATGAATTAAGAACAGTGCCACTTTTACATTCAATATTCCTCAGTCATGTGCAGTGATGCTTTTCACTATTTTTAATATTACTGGACTTTTTATTTTATTGATCTTTTTTAATCTGTTCTATGAAAACATGAATAAAATGATCAAAAACAGGTGGAAGTGAGTGCATCCATGGGGAATATTTGAAAAAACTTATGTCTCACTCTCAGGTGCTCTTCAGCATCAAATAAATTGTAGAATATGAGGAAGAAGATCCGGTGATCTGAGGCACTCTGAGGATTTCATTTATTAAACAAGGAAACACCAACGCGTTTCGGTACGACCTTCTTCTGGGCATAAATCTTTATACCTTGAAGATGACTCACTATGTCACAAAAACTAACGTCCATCCTTTTTTTACAAATTTACAGCCTAACTGACTTTTTAACACTAAAAAGTAACTGACTTTTTAATAACATCTTAAGGAGACAATTTCAGATGTGTATGTTGAGATTATTTAATATTCTCAATGCTAAATCAATGCTGCACTGATTGTGCCAAAAACAAGTGTCTGGTGTGGATTTAAATAAATTAATTTTGCATATCGATATTTGTGATAAGCCGTTTAATTTGAAAAAGCCTGTTTCTACTGCTGATTACAAATGGCCTAACAAGTAACTTACTCACCTGGTTCTAGATGCTGAGATAGTAGCTCAGTAAATGTTCTGCTGCGTGATGCCTGGATAGAAGACGCTGCAGCATAAACAAGAAAGAAACGGCATAAGATGTCATGCTGTGTTTAGGCAGTTCTCACTCCCCGCCGGGCCCGGCGGCAGCGGGGGAGTCACCGCCACTGCCGCGGCGGTGCCGCCCGCCCGACGTGTCGGACAAAGTTGAAAATTTGCTACACCCACACCTAACGTTCTTCTGATATACAAATATTAAATTCATATTGTATGCGTACTTAAAACTTGAAACAACGTTCATAAAAGGCTGCAATCAAGCTCCAAAAACCAGTAAAAAATCTTACATTCTTCATCATCACAGTGAGACTCAACATTGTCTCACTGCATCTGGACACAACAATTCAAAAGTAAAATGAATGGGTTAAAGTTATGAGATACTGTATTGTGTGTGTAAACAGCTAGCGAGGGTCCGTCCGTGGACCGTGCGTGGCAGGAGAGGCAGTTAGTTACAATGCTAACGCAAAAAGTTCCTTTGCAAAACTTATAAAGTCTACATACCTCTGCTTTGGGCCCGTTTTTATTCTTCTTCCTTCCTTCGCTTTCGGAATGCTGATCCCGATGGCTTAGGCGTTCTTTTCATCGTAAAATATCAAACGTTTAAACGCGACAACAGGATGTCCTTCTACAGTGCCACCCACACACGTGAGCTATGGCAACCTTAACGGTCAAATGCATCGGAGCGGTGGCTCAAGCGGGAGCTCGAAATGCAGCCAGATCATTAGAATTTAAATATTGATGTTTTAATTTCATGTCATTTCAAAGGGGAATTTTGAGTATGTAGAGAGTGCATTTCATATTACAAACATGAATTTATTAAACTTTATTTTATTTTTTTTTTTTTTTGAAATTTTGCGCCCTATCCATCAGATGGCGCCCCAGGCGGCCGCCTGTGTCGCCTGTCGCCAAAGCCGGCCCTGCTGGGACAGAAAATGAGACATGAGAGAGACTTCTCCTGAAGTGTTGACGAAACTCACAAAGAATCACAGATGTTTCTCACTCTAGATTCTCCGGGTCATAACTTCTGAATTACTAATTGAATAAAAATAATTCAAACGGTTTCTAAAAGTACATAAAACGAGCTTTCCAACGGGGTATTACATGATGTAATTCATGTTACTCCAAAAATCGCTATTTGAGGGAAACCAGCTTTGCAGCGTCACTGAAAGAAACGGTGCGGACCGCGACGGGAGAGCGAGAACCAAAGGGAGGAGACAGTCTGATCCTTTAATCACAGCTTTTATAAAGTTATGGAAACAAACGTCACAAATAAAATCCACCTGGTTGGTCAGGTGTCCCAGAAGGCTGTTTCTGTAGATGGTGGCATGAGGAGGGACAGATTAAAGTCACACTGGTTTTTATTTGAACACTCAACTGTTTACTAAATGATTCAGCTTCATTCCAGCGTTATTTATACTTACAATAAATATTTATTTAGCTGAAAATATCATTTTATCAGTGCAGAATTTTATTAGTTGACTTTTTTAATGAAATGTTTAGATTTAACCTTTTATCTGCTTATTGGTCTTCATAATGCTGGTAGAAATGTAGCTACAGTTGTGAAGTAGCCTATGAGTGTTATATGATGATACCTAGTATTTATTTTACTGTATCCCGTTCTCTGGACCAGAGCGTATACCTGTGGTCACAGACGGGCTGCAGTCATTAAACTGGTTAACATGAGGTCAGGGGTCACACTGTTTTCTGAGTGTTTGCAACACAGTTCTGAGTTTAAATACCGGTAGTACTTTTGACATAGTTAGCTCAAGTCATTTTGAAGTTCCTGTTTAGTAATAAATGTAAAGTAAATTCAAATCTGTTTTTTTTTCATTTAAGCTGCAGTGTTACAGACTTTAATAAACATAAACACAAATACAAACCAGACACTGAAAGCTGATGTTGTTCTAAAAAAAGGAGCAGAGTTACAAACATTTTACACTTTTATTACAATTTTAAAGCCATAAAACAAAACAAAACAAAAACAGTTATATTTATGGTCGTAAGAGGGTTAAACATGATAAATTTTCTGCCCCCTACGAAGAGATGGTAAAAGTGAATGTGAGCATAATTATATACATTTTATTACTTTATTATGTATTTATTATTATTGACTATTACTCCAAATGGTTCAGATGAAGGCAACTGGACTTCTTTGGTTTCTTTAAAACATTTCACTTCTCCTCTGAGGAGCTTTGTCAGTTCTAACTGGAATATGGGAGAGTCAAGCTCATAAGCTGTAGCTGTCTGTTTTTATTTAAAGAGCAGAAACTACTCTGAGTACCCCGCCTCTCCATCTCCTGATGAGTCGTTAGCCTTTATTGATGGTGAGTTAGACTGAAACTGAATGAGATTCAAAAAAAAGTTTGAATCTTTTAAACAACGCTGTTGGTCCTCTTGGTCCTTGTTCTGGTTTTCTAAAATCCTGTGTTAAAAACCTTGGTGTGTTTTTAGACGGTTCTTTTAATCTTTACAGACAGGTGAGTGCAGTGGTCCAATCAGGTTTTTATCATTTAAGGCAGATAGCAAAGGTGAAGCCATACCTTCCTGCTAATGTCCTCGAACATGTCATCCACCTGTTCGTGTCTTGCCGATTGGACTACTGCAACTCCCTGTATTCTGGCCTGGACCAGTCCTCCCCACACCGACTTCAGCTGGTCCAAAATGCAGCGGCTCGCTTGCTGACTGGAACCAGCAAGTGGGATCACATAACCCCGGTTCTGGCCCCTCTCCATTGGCTTCCTGTCTCTTACAGGATCCGTTTCAAATTTTTACTTTTTGTTTTTAAATCCCTTCATGGCCTGGCCCCAGTTTACATCTCGGAGCTGCTGTCCGCTTACGTCCCTGCCAGAACCATGAGGTCCAGCTCTCAAGCTCTTTTAACAGTTCCAAAAACCCGCCACAAGACTCGCGGCGACAGAGCGTTCTCTGTGGTTGGGCCCAAACTGTGGAACAAGCTACCTCTCAACATCAGGACCAAACAGAATCTAGAGCATTTTAAATCCCTTCTTAAGACGCAATTTTTTGATTTGGCTTTTAATGCAGGTTGACTTGAGCATCTTAATAGTTTTTAACAGTTTTTATCATAGATTGTGACTGTTGTGTGCTCATCTTATTTTAGGTTTTTATTTTTCGATTTGTTGTATCTTGACTTGTTTTACCTTGTACAGCGCTTTGGTGTAGCTTTGCTGCTGTAAATGTGCTCTGTAAGTAAAATTGACCTTGACCTTGACCAAAGCTGCATTATTGGTTCTGGAAAGGTGAAATCTAAACCCCGCCCCTATTTAAAGAAGGGTTTTCACGTTTTGACATAGATAGCTTATTTTACTCCTCTCTCAAACCATCTATCTTCTCTGTCCAGAATGTGGACTTTGTCATCTTCAAAGGTGTGTCCCTTGTCCTTCAGGTAAAGGTGGACTGCAGAGTTTTGACCTGAAGAGGTGGCTCTCCTGTGTTGTGTTATGTTCTTGTGTAATTGTTGTTTAGTTTCTCTAATGTAAACATCTGGACAGTCCTCACTACACTGGACTGCATAAATGACCCCACTGAGCTTCTGTTTGGGTGTTTTGTCTTCTGGATGGACCAGGTTCTGCCTGAGGGTGTTGTTGGGTTTAAAGTTTACCGGGTTGTTGTGTTTGGAGAAGATTCTTCTAAGTTTCTCTGAGACTCCTGCCACGTACAGTATGTGATGACGGTGCCTTTGTGTAAAGGGTGTTGTTGCTAGGTTGGTAGCAGAGCTCTCATGTTTAGTGTTAAGTTCAGTGAGATCATGGAATGGGATCAAGAATTTTCTACCGACAGGTAAAAGATCTCAGCTAACATAGCTGTAGATCACACTGGATAAGTCTCTGTGGTTGCATTTATTTTACATTTATTTTACTACCTCTTACTAGAGCTGTCTTTAGTAAGCACAAAATATCTTTGGTTGTACACCTGTGCAGTAGCAATAAAGTATCAGAATCAGAATCAGAAGTTTTTATTGCCATATGTGTGCCAAGTCACAACATTAGGAAATTGCTGCGGTATTTTGGTGCAGAAGGTAAGATAGAAAAAAATTAATTAAGAGATAAGCAAATATAAGAACTATGTCAAAACGTGAAAACCCCACTTTAAAACACTCATGATAAAATTATTAATGTAAAAAGTGGCAAAAATTAGAGAAGCAGCTATCTGCTCCGTTTAGGTATTTATCTGAGTATTTGTTGAATGGTTCAAGCACAGCATCGGGTCACGTGACTGGGACCAATCAACTTGAGTGGGCTGCCCTAGGATGTTCATTCAAAAGTCCAACTGCAGAGGGGAAGTAACTGTTTTTGTGGCGAGAGGTTCTGGTCCGAATGGATCTGAGCCTTCTGCCAGATGGGAGCGAGTCGAAGAGACTGTGTCCAGGGTGACACGAGTCAGCTATTATCCGACCTTCACGCCTCAACGTCCTAGAGGTGTACAGGTCTTGAATGGAGGGGAGTTTGCAGCCAATGACCTTCTCTGCAGAGCACATGACATGCTGCAGCCTCTTCTTGTCCCTGGTGGTAGCTCCAGCGTACCACACGGTGATGGAGGAGGTGAGGATGGACTCGATGATAGCGGTGTAGAACTGCCTCATTGACTGTGGTGATAGGTTGAATTTCTTCAACTGCCTCAGGAAGTACATCCTCTGCTGGGCCTTTTTTCTGATGGTGGTGATGGTGGGCTGCCATTTGAGGTCCTGGGTTATGGTGGTGCCCAGGAAGCGACATGAGTCCACCATCGTGATGGGAGTGCCAGACAGGTTTAAGGGGGCGATGGGGTGTGTGTGTTTCCTAAAGTCCACAACAACCTCCGCTGTCTTCTGGGTGTTTAGCACCAGGTTGTTGTGGCTGCACCAGGACACCAGACGTTCAGCCTCCATTCTGTAAGCGGACTCATCCCCATTAGAGATGAGTCCGATGATGGTGGTGTCATCAGCAAACTTAATTAGTTTGACAGACTCATGCTTGGAGGTGCAGCTGTTGGTGTACAGGGAGAAGAGCAGAGGGGAAAGAACACAGCCCTGTGGTGAGCCGGTGCTGATGGTCCGTTGGTCCGAGACATTCTTCCCCAGCCTGACTTGTTGTTTCCTGTCTGTCAGGAAGTCAGTGATCCACCTGCAGATGGGGTCAGGCACGTTCATCTGGGACATTTTGTCTTGGAGGAGGTCTGGCAGAATTGTGTTGAATGCAGAGCTGAAGTCAACGAACAATATCCTGGCGTAGGTACCTGGGGAGTCCAGATGCTGCAGGATGAATTGTAGAGCCATGTTGATTGCATCATCTACAGACCTGTTTGCTCTGTATACAAACTGCAGGGGGTCCAGGAGGGGGGCTGTGAGGTTCTTGAGGTGGGAGAGAACTAGGTGCTCAAATGACTTCATGACCACAGATGTCGGAGCCACAGGTCTGTAGTCATTTAGTCCAGTGATTCTTGGTTTCTTGGGGAAAGGGACTATGGTGGAGATCTTGAAGCAGGCAGGCACATGAGATGCCTCCAGTGAGGAGTTGAAGATGCTCGTAAACACTGGGGCCAGCTCTTCAGCACAGTGCTTTAGAGTGGCAGGAGCCACGCCATCAGGGCCCGGGGCTTTTCGTGTGTTAAAATTGTATCTTGATTTCTGTTAAATGTACTTCCTGAATGAGTGACCTTTTCCGGCTAAAATAACAAAATGACAAATACAGACAGAAGGACGACCACCTGTATCAGAACAGGACTCGGTATTGGAAGATAATCAAAAATCAAACAACTTGGACTCGGATCAGGGGCAAAAATGTGGTTGTAACATCTCTAGGTATAAGTCAGCTTTAAAAACTAAAACTATTATTTATGAACTAACATTAACACTAATGACACTAATTTATATATTTTTATTATGTTGTTTGAACCCAAGGGTCTCATTATCTGAATTTTCTAACTTATTGGATTGCTCTATAAGTGCCCCTTTTTTTACTTTGAGCACCCGCCCCGTCAAAGGTCTCTGCACGGCCCTGTGACACATTGTTCACTCATCCAATCAGAACTTCCTCTCTGATGCGTGGCAGAGTTCTGTGGTGTTTAGTTAATCTGTCCTCTCCGATTCGCTAAGGATCAAAAACAACTAAGCTTAATAAAACAGAATAACGCCATTTTAATTCAGTTCCACCGCAAGTTTCAACGTAGTTCCAACGTGAGTTCAACCAGCTCTCAAATCCTTCTGATGTCCATCATCGCTAAGTGAAGTACAGACTGGCCAGCTGTATTTTCTACTTTTAAGCTGAGAACTGTCAAGCTGGAAAACTCTGTCGTTTTATCAACAAGACAACGGTTCCTTCAGAATAAAAGCTGAACTCTATGACCCAATAAAGGGGGGTCTCTACGGGACGCTGAAACCTGCCGTTGTACCGGGATACTATCCATTGACTGGTTTGTCGTGCTGCCGACGCTGTTTCACCAGTTCCAGCACAAGGAGGGTCCGAGGACCCTGGCATCCGGATCTAACACGGAAGTCTCTGCACGGTACGTAGTTCGGCATAGATTGCGTCTCATGTCTTCCTCCTGAAGTCCATACTGGTCAGTTAGGGCAAACAACACCTCGCACTCAGACTCGTTTCCACCAGATGGAGATTGTGAACTGACACACACACACCAACACTTCAGCAATACATCCATCTGCATCCATCATTAGAGAGTTAGTCCTGGAGATTGTTTCAAATAATTATAAATAAATATTCTTAAACGTCCCATCTCTCTCTCTCTTCTTGTCCCTAATTCAATACAAGGTGCTTGAATAAAATTCCCTGTAATAAAAACAACCTCTTTTGATTCTAAGGGCCCGGTCCAAAGATTAATGATCCAGCCCAGGTTTGGATCAGTGATATCTCTGAACCTTAATAAAAGTGTAAGAATATACCAACTATATTCCGCTACACGGTTCTTTGGCTCAGCTCACCAAAAAGAGCCGGCTCTTTCGGCCCCCAAGTGGCTCCTCAGATTTTCTGTTGCGTAGAGTCCATTTATAACCAAAATAATGCTAAACTATATGTAAAATGATTTACTTATGTAAAAAAGTGCAATATATCAAATATTTATAATTTCTATGGATTTAATAACTGAACACTTTAAGAAATCTCCATTTTCCGACTGCTGGCGCTCATTTTCTCTCCGTCTTCGTCGCACTCTCCTCTCTCTCGCTCGCCTTTTTCCTCCTCCTCATTCCCTCTCGTCTCCCTTCACCCACATGTACTCTGCTGTGTGTCTGAGTCTGATCCTCCCTCTTCCCCGCCCCTACTGCTCTGTGTGTGGACAGTCTGGACACATAGTTACACATGTTGGCCAATCGCCTGTAGCTTTCACCAAAGCAAGAGGGGAGGGGGGAGGGGAGGGAACGGCTCCCAATGACGAGCCGGCTCCCGTTGTTCACTTCAAAGAGCTGGCTCTTAGAGCCGGTTCGTTTGCGACCGACACATCACTATTTTGTTATTAGTGGGGGAAAAAAATGTTTCTATTGGTTTCAATTTTATTTTATACACTATTTTCATGTTTTAATGTAAAACAATAATTTTCTTTTTAAGTAAAAAAAAATTCTTATACAGTAAAATACAATTTTCAAACATAAAAATAACAATAAAAATGCCTTCTTACCTTAAAAGAAAAAATAAATAGCCCATAATTTTACGGTACCATTTCAGCAGCCCTAGCTGCCGGCGTTTTACTGTAAAATCTATGTTTTTTTTTTTACAGTGTTCAGTCTACCCAGCCTGAATCAGGTCTACAATTTTCTTTGTGGTGTCCTTTGACAGCTCGTTGTTCTTGGCCATAGTGCAGTTTGAGGTTTTGGACAGGTGTCTTTTATACTGATGAGTTCCAACAGGTACTATCAATACAGATAAGGAGTGGAGGACAGAGGAGCCTCTTGCAGAAGAAGTTACAGGTCAGTGAGAGCCAGAAATATTGCTTGTTTGTAGGAGACCAAAAACTTATTTTCCACCATGATTTGCAAATAAATTATTTAAAAGTCACAAAAGTTATTTTCTGGATTTTCTTTTTCTCTTATAGTTGAGGTAAACCTGTGATGAAAGTTACAGGCCTCTCTCATCTTTTCAGGTAAGGTAAAACTTATACAATTGACTAAATAAGTTGTTTTCCTCCACCGTATGCGTCTATCCATGCATATCCATTATTGTCATTACAATACAATACAATTTTCTTGAGTGATACAAAAAGTTGAACTGAATTTCCTTTTGTGAAAGAGAACTGTTGGGAACAAAATGATTTTAGTGGTCGATGATCAATCTTCCAACCTTTTGTTTATGCAAAATAAATGTCTTTTGATGACGGGACTTGCATCTAACAGGTCAAAGTCATTTTTCATATTTTCCTCTGACAGAATAATAACCAGCATAAAAATTGTCTAACCAATTTTAAGCATTGAGAGTGTTAATAATTTCTCTAGGTGTCACTAAATACAATAATTTTATAATGAAACTGTGATTACAAAAAAAGTATAAAGTTTGCAGTATGTTTATCACTGTTTTTGTTTGTTTTGTTTTTATTCACATTTTTTTTCAGCTGGCAGCATGTCAGTCGATTCAAGGTAATGCAAGGTTATAAACAGGGTATTTAAGGCTTTGCAGCAATCAGTCAGAGGCTATTTTAAATACTGAAATGGATTTTTGTGGCAGAGCGGATTGAAGTAGAGGTGATTTGACCGCAAGAATTAATAAATACAAAAGGGCTAAACAGAAGAATAGATTGCTGTCACGATTTGTAATTTCACAGTTTGATTGATTACTACCATATTGTATTGCTCACATTGAGGTGATTAATCCATCTTTATGCAGTTCAAAACCTCTGTGACTCTAACTTGTTTTTCATGCCAGCAAAGCTGCTGAACAAAAATGTATCTCACTTTGTCTTTTAATTAAATTTTCTTTAAACTTCTTTTTTAAATACCCTCAGCGTAACTCGAATGTGTGTGTCTGCACACATGTTTATGAGCGAGAAAGTAATGACCGCTTTGTCTCGTTGAGTGTTATTAACCTTGCATTGTTTACAGAGTCTTACATATATGCATGCATGAGTTGGCATTTCATAATTCCACACAGATAAAAGCCATTTAAAATTTGAGACAGAAAATGAAACCTGTCAAAAACGTGCACAATCGGCATTTGTTAAATTAATGAGATGAAAAGAATATGAAAGGACAGCAGCAGGTACACCAGATGACGGGGTCAATGAGAGTCACTACCAAACTGATCATGATTGATGATGACAGATCAGAACAGAACATTTGTGCAGGCAGCGGAGAAATAATTGGAAAATTAGTTACCACAGTAAATAATTGGTTGCCTACAAACAAATTGCATTCATTGTGTTCAATGTATATCAAGATTGGGGGAAAAAATTGTGAAAATCCTTTTTGTATACTTCAAGCTGTGTTTTTTTTTTTTTTTTTTTTTTGGGGGGGGCTATATTTTTCCATAAAAGTGTTAATATCATATGTACATAAATGGAAAAGCAACACAGTCGGAGCAATGAGCGTGCACAATGCACTGTAATTACATCCACTCATATCCTGGGAGGCATGTTTCGAGATGCAGATTGAGTGTTCAACAGATGACTTTCGTGGCTGTCGATTTATTTTTCTCACAAAAGGCCATGCAGTAATCTGCAGGTCAGGGCACAGATTCATAAATAACTCAGCTCAAGACATTTTCACAACACGATATTCCACATTACTTCCAGACAAAAAATGAAATTAGTTCTAAAACTTTAACAGAAGTCAATAATAAGCCTTCAGATGTCTTGTCCACTAATGAGCCAAACATCAGGAAATCCTTTTAAGGACCATCTGATAGAACTGATAGATTTGATTTGAAAAGTGGCATAATAGCAAGGAATGGAAGGGAGCATCCAGAGTTAAACTGGAGAACTCTTGATCTGCACTCGCCCCTGATTGACATTTGCATTTGTTGGCTACATCAACAAAAAATAAAACCTTGTTTATTTTCAATTAAGCCCTTTGATCTTATTGTATTAGCTGCTTTTATTTGCTTTTACTGCTTTGCATTTATGATTTTACTTTTATTGTGGTATTTTTGTAGCCTGACAAGCCAGCTCCATGCTTCCTGCGGGAAGCAATGGGTCTGGGAACTCTTCTGTTCCAATAACTCCACCCCCTGAGATTTCTAACTGAGCCAATCAGCGCTGAGTAGTGTACGTCACACACCACAATGCTGAGTTTCTCATAAACATGGTGACTGAAGAGGAGTTCGCTGTGGCTCTTTCCTTTGTTCTAAATGACTTGGACACATCTTTAAAACAACAAGTAGAAGCGCTAAAAGCCTTTCCTCTAAAAATGTTTGCGTTGTCGCCAGACGCCATTTTTGACTACAGCTAAAAACTACAGTGTTGCACGGTACAGTCAGCATTTCCAGCTTTTTTCTGATTGGTTATTTTTGAGCTGGCTAGTCCCGCCCCTTATGTGCCTCTCTGCCTGTGAGTTAGCAGACTCATTCTCTGTGTAGAATTAAACAGAGGACGAGTCTGGCAGGCCAGGCTAGGTTTGTTGTCTTGTTTTATTTTTATTGAACCTGTCTGTGCATTGCTTTGGTCAGCTTTCACTCTGTACCTTAAATGTGCTCTATAAATAAAGTGGTATGGCATGGCATAAGTAGATACCATAAAGCATTTATATTCCATTTGTATTTATTTTGGGTAGAATTGCAATTGCAAACAAAAAAAAATGAAATTCCTCCAAATCAATTATTTAGGTTAGTGATCATCATTTTGAGTGTTAAACAAAAACCTGGTTGCAGCTGGAGGATTATGTTAACTTGTGTGTTACTACATTTTATTACTTCTTGAGTTATAGGGAAACGTTGGTAATTCCAATCAGCTTTATAAATCAGTCTAAAGTGTATTATATAGAAATGAAATAAAAACGACATCCTGTGGTAACATTTGGTTACTGCAACCACTTTAAACAACTCTGGAGCTTTTTGCAGGTTGTCGTCAAATTACAATTGTCTTTGCTGAAGTATTAGTTTACAGGAGACACGGCACCCCCAGTAGTTACGTCCTTCCTTCCTTTGTTTTCAAAGGACAAAAACTGGCAATCCCCACAGCCAGCTGGATATGTAATATGTTTCAGTATAACCTTCCTTCCAAAATGACTGAAACATTAGACTCTTTTGGGATTTTGTCACAGTAAAATTCTCACTATATTCTTACATACTGCACCTTTAAGTCCTAAATTGATTATGCCTCCTGCGTTTGTGTCAAAAATTAGGAATCACTGAGACTATTGTTAGTTGGGTGACGGTGGCACAGGAGTTAAGTGCTCGCCCCATAATCGAAAGGTTTCAAGTTCGGGGTGCAGGACCCCGCTCTGAAGGTTGCAGGTTTGAGCCCCGCTCAGTCTGTCTCTGTCATTGTGTCCTTGGGCAAAACACTTAGCCCACCTTGCCTGCTGGTGGTGTTTGGAGGGACTGGTGGCGCCTGTGTAAGGCAGACTCACCTCTGTCAGTGTGCCCCAGGGCAGCTGTGGCTACAGTGTAGCTCATCAACACCAGTGTGTGAATGGGTGAATGACTGATTGGATTGTAAAGTGCCTTGGGTGGGTCCCAGGACTATAGAAGGTGCTATGTCATCTACAGGGCATTTACCATTTAGTTGTTTTATTTCCCTTTGGTCCTTAAAGGTTTCTGTCTGAGTTCTCAGGCTTCTTTTTGTCTTTTTTTTCATCTCTTCTAAGAACAGATCGTCTCTGTAGGGGGTGACATTATTATTTATGTAAATGCTATAATTGATTTTTTTAAAGTAGCATTTAATGCAAAATTATGCTCTGATAACTTTCAAAAAATGAATACAAACCTAATGTCTCTGTTTATCATACCCATGATCCCGTTATGACATATTTCAGAGAAAAGTAAACTAAAAGTGTAGAAACATGAATCTGAGTGAAGAAGTATGAAGAACAATGATTTAGGGCTGTAGAAATAAAAATTTTTAGTAATTGAATATTCTATTTGACGGCGTTTCAAATGAAACGAGATTGTGGTATGCTGCTAAAAATATGATAATAAAACAACAAAATCATAAAAGGATCAAAAATATGTATTAAATTAGTGTTGTCTTGCTCCCTCTTTCCTAGCTGATATTAATAGTTAATAAATATTTTATGAAACAAAATGTGGCTTACATTTCATTAACATTTTAGGTTTGTATTAATATCACTCATCCTAGTCTAAACATACCTAAAAATGTCCACATATGATCAGTAGAATTTAATTATTTCAATAACATGTTCAGTAGTGAGCCACGGGAAATGCTACTAATATGTAATTTCTACTAGTAACAAGTAATGGTGGCATATATATTTTTTTTATTATGTACAGGTTGGCAACACAATCCAGTCAGTTGTATTCAAATATAGAAGTGTTTGTGAATTACATGCTGTAACGGCTCTCCAAAGCCTTGCTGCTCGCTCACTCTCAGTAGCAACAACCTGACTCCAGGTAGCTTCTGCTGTGGTTTTGCTCCATTACACTGCAGCTGGAGACATCCACTAATAAATGTAATGGGGGGGGGGGGTTTCTTCCGCTTGTAGAGTTAGTTATTCACAACCATCATGTTTTTTTTTCTGAACTCCACTTGATCGAGAGCGTGCTAGCTTATCATTAGCTTATCTGCCCGTAGTTTAACTCTTGATCCCAAACTTTGGACATTTTCTGCCTTTTACAATGGTTTGTGTCGTTGCTGGTTTCCTTATTTTCCTCCACAGCATCTAGGTTACCATGTTGCATGCCAGTAATGGCATTCAGATTGTGATGCACACATTTAACGAAGCTTCGAATCAACAAAAATGTAATCGAGGAATTTAATGAATCGAACCATTTGAATCATTCGAAGATGCATTTCAGCCCCACAATGATTGATGAATAATTTTAATATCAGAACTTGGATACATTCTTTGTGAAAAGGTAAATGTTACCAGTCTTTTGAATAAGGGAGAAAAATTAGCTTTTTAAATATATTTCAAATTCACTTCCGTAGATTTAGAGAAAAGTTTCTTTTTCCCCAGCAGGCAACAACACAAGAGTTTGCAGCTGGATTTCTACATTGAATACAACTTCCTACTACATTTCCCATATGAGTTCCTCTGTTCACTCTGCTGTTCAGGAGTTTGCACCAAATTACTTCTTATTAGGATTTTTCTTCCTGCAGCTTGAGAAGGAAAAGCAATATTAGGCCGGAATTTATCTTCCTCGATTTAAGATTTAGCATCCAGATCTCATTAAGACAAATTCATTCATTTAAATAGGATCATGAGTGAATTGTTTAAATTTATTTATTTCACATTTTAGGTGAGAAAGCAGAACTGTGGGCACGTTCCCTGCAAATGGACTAAAATACTTCATAACCAACCAGTAAAATCTGTATTTTTGGCTTTTATCATCTAATTCTTGGAAAAGTGTTGAAAGGGTTGAGGTGCATTTGTAAAAAATCAAACAATTGGTTGTTCTGTTGAAATAATTTAACTGGTCCTTGGAGCTCACATCATCAGTCACTAACTTTGTTTTATTTTTGTTATCTTTTCTCACCAGGAATTTCTTGCTTGATGTGTTTGTGTCAGACTCAATAGGCAACTGGCCGGAGCTGAGCTGTAGCATGGGCGGCTACCTAAACGCGGAGGAAAGAGCGCTGGGGCCGACGTGGTTACTATGGGAACACCCAAGCGTAACCTAAAGGGAAACAGGGACACTGTGATGTCACAGGAATAGAAAGTTCACTTAGTCGTCAGCTGCAAGTAGGTTAAATGAGCTGGTCGGCTAAGAACTCTGATCATGGATCCACTGGAATGATGACTGAGTGAAGAGATGCGGAAGACACGTCTGTATATAGGATCGGGTGATGACGTAGTAGGTGACTGATGGGAATCCCGGCTGAGAGACAATGGGAAATTAATTTAGGAGGGTCCTCTAGAGGTTTCTTCCAGTTAAAAGGGAGTTTTTCTCACCACTGTCGCTGCATGCTTGCTTAGTATGAGGATTGCTGTAAAGACATTGACACTCGTCAGTGACTTGATGCAATCTGCTGGGTTCCTTATATAGAAAACGTTTTACTGATTGGCTAAATGAACTGTATTGAAATGTTTACTTTGTGAAGTGCTTTGAGATGACTCTTGTCACAACAGAAATAAACTGAATTGAATTGAACTGAATAGTTGTCAGGTGACTGAATGGACATAAGCAGGGGCCCTGAAGCCCCACACACCCAAAGCACCTACAAAGATTAACACATTTTGGAAATGTTTAACCCTCCCACTGTCCTAATGGGTGGCCCCGTGAGGAAAGTTGACCATTGATGGTTTATCCCTTGAGGTCCATGTGGCAGGGGTGAGGTGGTGCTCACTCCTCACCCCTGCCACATGGACCCAAGGGATAAACCATCAACCCTGCTCAATGGTCAACTTTCCTCGCGGGGCCACCCATTAGGACAGTGGGAGGGTTAAGAAATATTTCTGGAAATAATTGTTTAAATGAACACTAGGCAGTCATTGTCTGGAGTCCATTTTAAATCACTGTTGTAAAAAAACAAACTTTTTCCCCCTCCCCTTGCAGTGTGCCCAAGTTTTCAAACCAGGTGACTACAGATTGAAGTTATACTTACAAGTGCAATAGTATGATTGTGAGGTCTGCATCAAATGGCATCTTTCTTTGAGCTCTTGCTTCCCGATGTTCACTTTAGTTTGACTCCTCTTTCAGTCTGCCATTTTTTTCTCTTTTTCGCTTCATCGGATAAAGGATTTATTTTTTCTTCGGAGGATCCGCCATGATAAACACGATACAATAAAAGGCAACATCTGTTCTGAGGTTCAAACGAGAACTAGTGTAAAGCGTTACTGATTTTACAAAGATACTAGACTTTGTAAGACTTCAGGTCACCGGTCCAGAGAGACTCAAGTTGCAAAGTCGGTATTGTGTCGACAGCTATGCAAAGGGTCATTTTAGCACCTACTGGCTCAAGAAAATTATTTGAAAATATGTCAGATTTACTCAGTGGACCATTATACTTTGATTGTTTCAACATACACATAATACATGAAATGTTTCATGAAAATGTGAAATTCGAAATGAAGTCTACTCCTGTCTAGCCAGCCAAGCAGCCAGAGGGGTCATTATGGTATGCCCTGCTTAATTTCTACATCATTTATTATTACGACATTGCAACACAGAAAGAGTCTTGGTGGGACTTTGATGTGATGAGAAAATGGCATCAAAGTCTAGCAGAATGTCACGATAAGACCGCCACAGACATCAACAACAGGCAGTATGCAAATAGGAAATCAAGAGCTTTTAAAATCTAATAAAAACGAGAGGCCATCACGAGGTGACCGAACAGACATGCATCAAATACACCACATGAGCGAGCTCACACACACAGCCAAACGTCATTGAGCCAGTTGTGTTAACTATAAAAACAATGATTGTCAGAAACATTTTGCAGCTGTACTCATGGCACAGAAACCATTAGCATGCAGACACACACAGGGTATAAGAATAGGAGAGTGTATCAACAGTCTGTGTTTATCGTTGGCAGAAGAAGGCATTTGGGTTAAATGGTTTGTAACATTGTTTGTGTTAGTTGGGGGTAAAGAAGCTAGTGTTATCATTGTCAACAGTAACCTGTAATTTTTGCCCACTCAGAGCCCCTGAAGGGAGAAAATTGTTTCTTTTTTAAAAGAATGATAAAACAAGGCAACAACTAAATCTGAATATGTTTTACAAATTCCTGACGACTGCAGTTAAACCCACTGTAATGTTAAGCAGCTGACAGGGTACGTTTGAAAAGATTTTTCTGCTAGCCGTGTTTTTGCACAATAAATGGTGCAGTGTCAACGTGTGCATGATGAAATGTTGCAAGACTTGACCACATGTATAGGAAGAAATTTGCAAAATCTGCACTTCTCCCCTCGTTACTTACCCCTGACCTGCTCTTAAAAATACAGTCAGCAACATTTTACCACCTCTAATGATGTGTAATCACATCAGTTTTCTGCATAATACCTTCAGTGTTGAGAGGGAGCATCTAAACCAGACATCCAGGGACGTTTCAGACAGATGGTGATACCACACTTAACAGAAAATCCAAAAGAAGACGTTTTCAAGCCTCAATGAATAGACCAATAAGCACATTCACTCTCACAGTGAAAGGTCATGAATTTGCCTAATTACTTGATGATTTTACGCTTTATTGCATGCTGAAAATCCTCAATAGCTTTGATAAACGCTTCTCCTTATTTGGTGTATGTTTTCCATCATTTCCCTAGAAGCGGAATTAAAAAACATCTAAGTTATTTGTGTCAGTCTTTTTTCAGCTCTTTGGAAAAGTGAAATAGTGAGCAAGGCTGTTTGAAAACTAATACCCATGTTTGCTTATGCTCATTTCATTCCGCCTTGTGCTACATTCTCTTTCAAGGCAATGGAAAGCAAAGTAGAGAGGAATTTAAATGGAGATGCAATCAGCTGCTAAAATTCTGAGAGCAAATGTAACTATGGGGATGTTTTTGCATTAAAGTCCTTTGAAAACACTCCAGAGGAGACAGTTATGTGAAAAGTCATTTCTAAATTACTAAATAAATACAGCAGTTTTCTCTTTAAACTGGCTTACTGGTACATATGAAGGAAAATGACTAAATATGATTTTTTTTTTAATTCACCGTAGCTATAGAACACATAAAGGAATAAAATAAGACAATACCAGTCCTTGAGCTTCTGCCACAGTTCATAGAGACTGTAGTAGACAGTAGGGAGAACTTATCGTCCACAACTTGTTTCCACAGCTGTGAAATGACACTTTATTTTTAAATTCCAGCTGCGTTTTTGTCATCACTCCAGTCTCAGCTGTTTCATTTGCCTGGGATTTTACATTCTCCATGACAATCAAGTAAAAACAATTGATATAAACTTTTTCCTCTGAGGTCTCTGTTTTGCTGCTGCTGTACATCCATGTCATTTTCTCTTCAACCTGCCTGAGGATAGAGATTGCATTGTGAGCATTATCTGAAAGCCTTGGGTTTTACACATGGAAATAGCAAAGACAGATATGATTAAAGGAGTTTTTAAACAATGTCGTGCAGCGGTGTGACAATACCAATGAGTGTCCATTTGGCTCGCTGCTATCATGAGTAAACATTAAGATAACGGCCAGAGCTGGAATTGGGACATTAAGGTGAAATGTTTTTTATTAGCTGCTGGACAAACATGTTTGTGATTGTTAAGGCAGCAGTGAAGTGTGCTGGAGTGGAGAAACCACTCAGACGAGCTGGATACCAGCCCTCCCAGAATGGAATACCCCTGCTGTAGGGGTATAAGAAATACCTTCTAGCCCATAACTGTTTCTGTCTAATATTATTTACACAACACTGCTGCTTTTTGTTGACCCAGTGGTGTTTGTCAGTGCAGACTTGGCAACCCCATAGGCCCAAATATGATTGGCTCTGGAACCAGGAAGTATGGAGGCGAGACACATTGTAAACAAAGACAACAACGTCCCTCTTGCTTTTTTGGAAGGAGAAAATCTGACAAATGCTCAGCTGGCTGATAAAGAAATCTGTTTCATGTAACCTACCTTACAACAATATGATTGAGACATTAGGCCGTTTTGTGATTATTTTACTGTATAATTATTTCTTAATGTACCTTTAATGCATTTACGATTACTACCTTAAGAAGCGGAGGCAGCTAACAGTAGAATTCTATAGGTGGCTTCATGTTTCCCCTTATTTTATTATCTTTAAGTAGTATGTGTTCTTCTGACAGCTTAGGTGATGTTATTGCACATATGGGGAATAATTATTTGAAGGCAATAGTTTTGTTACCACTCATCCTTTTCACACAGCAGCTGATACCTGTTCATGAATGAAGGTGTTTAGAGGTGGAATCAGAGGTTGGAGCTGTGATCATCCACCAGTGCCGCCTCTGACCTGGCGGGATTGCCACCGCTCAGTCAAGTTCATGTGTGTGCAGTCCCTTAGCAAGGACATATTTTGTACACTAAGACAATGTTTGGAAAAAGGTTTAAATCTAATTCATTGTGAAGTTTTTTCCTCTTCAATTAATTAGAATAGACTAGAATAGAATACAATAGAATAGATTTTATTGATCCCCACAGTGGGGAAATTCACTTGTTACAGCAGCACATACACTCAGAGAATAATTCGAAGGTAAAATATATCAAAGGCACGTGTATATACACATAGGCAGTAAGCTATCATTGTAACCTTTGACCCCTAAAAACCACGAATCAAAAATGAAGAACTTGGGTTCCAGAACTATGCAGCACACTGTAAGGGACACAGCCATACTATGTAAATCTGGTATTGTACAAATTACAAATTAACCAAAAATTCAAATAGAAAATTATAATGCATTAAAATGTAAATGAGCTTTGGATGAATATTTGTGAACTTTGTCTTCAAACTGAATACATTTAAAGCCAAATAACTCACCTGGGGTTGTGTTTGGGGTGAGCTGTGTTAAGTCAGGATGCGTTTCCAGAGTAGCGGTGCATTATAGTGAATCAAGTGCTGAATATATGTTGGCTAGCAGCTGTTTGAGCCCTTACATCCAATCCCAAGTAGCTTCTCGGTCCCTAACAAGTGCTAACTGCAATGGGGCGCATCATAGAGATTTCTAATTTCCCTCTACGCCACATCATATTTACACCAAGCCAGAGATGGGAGGAGAGGAAATAGATCCCCAGATTATTTCCATCTATAATTTCTTATCTATTAAAGTGCATTTCTTCTGCCTCCACTCTGTTGGGCCCCTTCAGTCCCCGCCTTTTTCTCCCTGGGTGTACCACCAATCTGGAAATTAAATTTGAGGAGGGGAAATTAGAAATGGGGGCATTTTCATTTTAATTTATCACTCCAGCGAGAGACTTTTGATGTAGGTCCTCACAAGGCTGTAAGGTGAAACTCCCGCTAACTCGATACCCTTTACCTTACGATCTTGTCACCTACATCCCACTGGCACCTTTTAAAACCTCACCAGCACCCCTCTGTCCATTTCTTCCTCCCGTTTAAAGAGCTATGCATCTTAAAAACAGCCCATTTCCAAACCAAAGTGTGCCACCTGTGTTTGGCAGCTGGAAGCCCTGGAAAATGTAGATAAATGAACAGAGCCACCTGAGGGATTTTATGAATCTACTTCTGCTTGGCAGATCCATTTGCTCTCCGCCACAGAGAGCTGCACTGGTAAGCACAGATTACAGTGTACAGCACTGTTGCCCCTGCCCCTTCTCCTGTCCTACACATTGTATGTCCACCCATATAAGCACCGGGAGGTTGCCGAATTGTAATTCATCAGCATTTTATGTTGTAAACTGCAGCCTTGTGTTTTGCTGTCTCCCCTCATTTAATCATTACAGCTCTGGAACAGACTTCCTGATGACCTTGGAAGGCTGTAATATGTTTGTTTAGTGCCTGATCTAATCTCACATCACAATGCTTAGGCACACTCAACTACATCTCATGGAAGTGTACTTAGATTTATGTTAGATTTGCTGCTGCTTTGAATACTTATAATGTTGATTAGCTGAAACACTATAAAAACACTATATTTAATTGTTAATTATTGGCAACTTCATTCTTGATCAAATATGCAAATAATATACATCATTTTATTTTCTCTTTTTTCCCCTCAAATCTTACCAGTGTGTCCAATTCAGCTAATAAAAAAATAACAACTCAAATTAAAATTTTAATATTTAGAAATGTACTCGTCAATAAAAGAGCTGCTAAATATTATCTAAGTGTATAGTTTCTGCCCCCCCCCCCCCATCCTTTAAATTGGGGAAGCATACTATCATCCATCATCCATCAAGAGGAACCAGTGGAGGTGGCTCGGGCATCTGAATAGGATGCCTCCTTGAGCTTTTCAGGGCACATCCAACTAAAAGGAGACCTAAAGGAAGACCCAGAAAATGTTGGAGGGACTATGTCTCTCGCCGGGCCAGGGAACGCCTTGGGATTCCCCGGAAGAGCTGGCCCAAGTGGCTGGGGAGAGGGAAGTCTGGGCCTCTTGACTTAGGCTGCTGACCCCGCAACCCGACTCCGGATAAGCGGAAGAAAATGGATGGATGGATGGATGAATGGATGGATGGATGGATGGATGGATGGATGGATGGATGGATGGATGGGAAAGCAAACTAATGGTTTTGCTTCCCTTTAGTTTCACCTGAATAAAATACATCGTTCCTAGACATCAAAAAGATTGATGGACTCTCTATGAATAATACATTGATTTTTAAGTAACAAACAACAGTTTTATTTATTAAAAAAAAAACATTTCATTTATGACCTTCGCTGTCTCTTTTGAGTTAATTTGTCCAACCCAGCTGAACTGCAAGCTGCAGCAGCATGAAGCTGTGAAGATGAAGTGTGAAGAAAATGAAATTTGTCCTTTAAAGTGTTAAACTGGAGCGTCACCAGAGCAGGTGTTAAACCTCTTTCTGTTACTAAATAAAAAAACAACAACATGATAATCAGGGGCCCAAGACACCCCAAAACTCTGTAAAAGTTGGAACTGAACTCCCCCCTGTGATGATTATGTAGACATCAGCCATGAGATGGTGTTTGAGATCCCAATGAGCATTTTATTTTGGACAGAAAAAAAATTACGTTTTTAGTAAAAGCTACCCTACAGGAGCACTTAAATAATGAGCTAATGTTCAATATTTCCCCCAAAAATGTATTTTATTTTAGATTATAAAGTGTTTGAGTTTAACCAAAACTAGTAAGAAAAAATCTATTTGTTTGGGCCCTAGGTCTTTTGCTGCTACACTTGTTTGTCTCAAAATTGGGGCTCAAAGGACTAAAGATGCAGGATTCGTCTTTACTCTCTGTTACACCCCTCTATGGGCTCAGCTAGGAAGGTGAGGGGAATAAACATAAGATGGACCAGTCTAACAAAAAGTGACCCTCGTTGGGGAGAAAAAGGCTTGACCAAGCAAAACCAAACTCAAAGTGTCCTTGTAATTTCAAAAGAAAAGAACCAAAAGGGCCAAAAAAAAAACCTTACCTAGAACTTAAGGTATACTTAATTAACTGAAAATGTCCAGAGGACCAACCACTCTAGATCCTAAATCCTAAATAAATCTCCTTTAGTTAAAAAAGGGATGAAACTCAAAAGGGGAAAAATTCCACCCTTAAATTAAATAAGGTTTGTCTAAAGGACAAAACCAAATACTGAATTAACTTAAGTTACCCAAACAACGAAAATAGCTCAGGAAACTGAGACTTCAAAAAGGGGGAAAACACCCACCTTGTAATTTACCCACAAGGTGGTCTTGTAGACACACCAAAACCAAAACTACCGCTTAACTGCAAATATCCCAAACACAAAAGGTTCTAAAGCTGCTTCTTCACAAGAAGCAAACCACAACCTGGTATTAACCACAAAATTTCTGGTAACCGCCAACGGGGAGAGAACACACGTTGCCTCTGCAACACCAAACATTTCTCTCCCCTGATGAGCTCCACCTGGCCGCTTTTAAAGGGCCGGCTGATGAGATGAGAAGCCCCAGCTGGCGTGACTGCCGCTCCGGCGCTGTCCATGGTGCTGGAGTAAGGACAGCTTCCCAAGGCGTAGCTGTCCGTGGTGCTGCGCTGCTGCACAGGGAACGGTGCGCAGCACACCACTGGGCTTCAAAACGGCGGCGGCCGTAACACTCTATGCAGCCAACAGAGTTGAGCCATAATCTCTCTAACAAGCCTATACCTTTACAAAACTCCAGTGGTATCTAGAGTCTACTCCATCAATTATTGTCATAACTTGGTTATGACTAATTGAACAAAATCTTCAGTCACTGGAGTAGAGGTTGTTGGCAGGGGCGGCGTTAGGCCCGGCTACTTGGGCTGAAGCCCCGGATGTTTTATGAAAAGCCCCGGATCTAAATCACGGAAGTAACATGCAGTACCAAAGTCCAACAGAGAGGGAGCAGCTGGCAGTAGTTTGTATACAGCCTGCCTGAGCCTCCACCACTGAAGAAGAAGCCCTTCAGCAGCCGCCTTCTTCTACAGTCTCTGCCTGAAACGCATGAGTGAAGATGGACATAAGGACGTTTTTTAGACCTAAAGTACCGCAACAGAACCCCAGCTTTGATGAGACTGGTGCTGACTCGGTTTGTGAGTCTTATTTGAAAATATTTGTTGTGCTGCTGGTTTGCCTAAAGTTAGCTTACTATCAAGTAAAGTTGTTGGAGAAAGAAAGGGAATATTTACTATCATCTCACACTAACACTAACAGGAACAATACTCTGCCCTTAAAATGCTTAATGTGTAGCTTCAGATTAAAAATTATGTGGTACAAGGCAAATATATATGATGTTGTTGACTAGTGCATGTCACATGTGTGTGCACGTGCACGTGTGTGTGTGTTAAGCCCCGGATCTTCTTCAATCCTAAATTCGCCCCTGGTTGTTGGCAGGCACCTCTGAACCAATATCTGTAACATCAAATGTTGTAATTATAACTAATTAATAAATAATATAAAAAAGCACAACTATGACAGATGAAGGAAAATTAAAAATCCAAGGATAACTTCAAAGGTATGGGACACTGAAACAACATATTTTAATAATTATTTGATTATAATCAGTCACTCTGAGTTTTTCATGCAGGCTGAACATGAAAATAGTCTCCTATACCTATCTCCTGCTTTTGCTTCTGATATGAAACAGACGGCGAAACGTTTTAGCTTCCAGAAAACAGCAGAGAACGTCTCAGCCTAGTAGAAGCTTTACCCTAACCCTTGCTTATCATGGGTATCATGACAAGTTCACTCAGTGTTCCTGGACATGTTCTGGCTCCACTGTTAGCATTAGGTACTACACCACACAGCAGAACTCCTCCAGGCTTGTGCTATTTGTGGAGAGAAAACATCGGCATTGCAAAGTAAACAGAGTCAGTGGTAGAGTTGCATTGTTGTTAGCCAATCAGAGGTGAGATGTCAAAATATCAGGAAGTAAGACTCTAAATACTGCTGTCTGAAACTCTCCTCTGATCTGGCAAAATTCTAGAACCGTAAGCAGGCGCACCAGGGCTTTTTGT
The DNA here is from genome assembly GCF_043380555.1 of Nothobranchius furzeri. Lineage (NCBI taxonomy): Eukaryota > Metazoa > Chordata > Actinopteri > Cyprinodontiformes > Nothobranchiidae > Nothobranchius > Nothobranchius furzeri. Next base: position 39,968,071 of record NC_091749.1, read on the forward strand.
ACAGAGTTGGAACCATTCTTACTAGAGACCACTGCAAATGTATTGATTAAATGAGTGAACCACAGCTTTAAAGTGATGCAAGGCCTAATTTTGGGAGTTGTGAACTTTAAATTTCCTCGGTTATTTCTAAGCCACAATCTTGGCAAGAGGAACACTTTTACCGAATGGATATATTTTATTTCAAAGTTTAGCGTTATTCCATTTGTACCTGTAAAACCTTTGGGTCCAACACTCCGCTTTGAAAGACCCCAAAAAGAATCAGTAGGAGTTAGAGGTGTAGATGTAACCAGTCCATCTGATGCAGAGATAGATGAGTCACATCTTTGTCCCGCCTGGAATAAAACCCGACCTATAACACACTCCTGAATGAGAAGCACATCAGAAGCCATTTGGATTAAAGTACATTAATTGATGACTGAAAGATAAGTGGGTTTATTTAGCATTTATCCTTATATACTCTTCAGTAAACATCTGCTTGTTGAGATGGAATTAGATGTGATTTGTAGACTTTAGAAACCTCTGAGTCATTCAAAAACGTTGTGTGTACTGAAGTTGGTCACTCAGATGGTGAATCTGAATAGATGTTTCATAGAATAAGATCCTGGTCTGATGTTTGAAAGCATTACATTGAAATAAAAGACTACAAAACTATGACTAATGGGCATCCAAAGGAACATTTGGTTTTACATTTATTAAGCTTAGTCATAGATTTAACAAATGGTGAGGCTTCCAAAGTTTCAAACCAAGCAGCCTCTTTATGTTACGTGTTAAGTAAAAATATAAATGTGTTCATTGTTAGGTGTTAATTACAGACACATTTGTAATAGAAATCCTAAACGTGGCTGATGAGGTGGAAGCAAGAAATTAGAAAGCTTATGTTTGAAAGGTTGATTCAAGCAAACTAAAGGGAATGAATTTTGCTTTTGCACTCAAACCTGAAGTACTTGTAATGTTCTACTTTGATTAGACTTCATTTACAGCCGTCAACTCAAATTCAATCATCAAAGGTTTTCTTAACAAAAAGGATAAAATGTGCTTTTAGACCAAAACCCAAACAGAAGTAAAATCAAAAATAGAGAAATTAAATCTGTTTTATGGGGATTGTTTGTGTGTGTGTGTGTGTGTGTGTGTGTGTGTGTGTGTGTGTGTGTGTGTGTGTGTGTGTGTGTGTGTGTGTGTGTGTGTGTGTGTGTATGTGTGTGTGTGTGTGTGTGTGTGTGTGTGTGTGTGTGTGTGTGTGTGTGTTTGAACTATTCTATGAACCACAGTAAACATTTTAACACATATCTTAGAAAATAATCACCTAATATCATGACTAACTCTTTGGCCGTTTCTCAATATGCATACTTGTCTAAACTTGTGTACTCGTGTGAAACATCATCGATGGCCCAAGTACTGTTCCAATCCTAAGCACGTATCATGGCATGTCAGTTTTGTGCTGCGGCACGTGGTTTGATAGCCTGGCAAGCCAGACTAAATAAATGTATTATTTAGTCTGGCCACGCTCCATTGACGGCTCTCGGTTGTGGGGCGGGTTCTACCGTTGTCTTTCAAATGATCTCCGCATTCCACTGGACAATGAATGTGACATACTCTTGTTTCACTCTGTTGCATCATCCCACCCACCAGGCATGTAGAGTGCCATGATTGGCCCACAAAGCGGATAAAGCTCTGTGATTTGTTCACTAAGCAGATAGAGCACTATGATTGGCCCACCATTATGGACCAATCACAGCTCTTTATGTGTTTGAAACCCCTCTAGAGAGCTGTGATTGGCTAGCCAGAGTCCTGGTAGAAGCTGCTGAGGTTCCAATGGAGCATGCCTAGACCAAACTTTGCAAAGCAAGAATTTGGTCTAGTTCACTAGGCTAGTGGTTTGAAGGAGAGGCAAACAAATAAATCAAGTTGAGGTGGCTTTATTGCAGCATGTCTTGTCACCAACACCAACCACTAACACTAAGACACTGCCTTTTATAACCAAGTGAATGATTGGAAGAAACCAAGAAAAGGGGTAATTAAAGAAATAATAACAAAATATTTACCAAACCCAACCACCAAATAATAAATGATACCAAACATTATTTACATAAATACAAATTATATTAACTAAATAAATCCAAGTTCACTCACACAAAAGAAACTCGGTTTCACATAACTCCTCCAGGAATCACACCTCCTTATTTAAGTGGTATGCTCCAGCAGCTTAAAAGCAGCACCTGGGACACAAACTTCCCTTTACTGCCCTGCCCTGCTAACGAGACACTACCAGAAAGGTGAGTGAAACGTTGGAGATTAACTTAAACACGTTTAACCAACATTTCCTCTTTACACAGGAAGGGTGGCCAGTCCCTCTGCTTCTAAAGAACCTGTTACAAATGTCCAACAAAAATCACTTCAATAACACACCTTTAGTCTGTAACTCAATCAGAAATAACAGAACATAAATCATGATGAATGTAACCCCTAGTCTCCATTACATGGCAAGTTCACTCAGTGTTCCTGGACATGTCCTGGCTCCACCCATTGTATCGAGGATGCATCAGTGCATCCTTCTGCAGACTTGGGACAGCAAAGTATCCCACAATCCATTGCATCACAAACCGTTAAACTTTGAATGTCAGAGGAGAAATCTCATAGTATTTTATATTAGAAATACTAATAAAACAATTGTTAAATTGACTGTTATTGTAAATAATTGTGTGTAACCCGTAAAATTTGCAGTGTATATTTTTTTCAGACTCTTCACAATCCCTCAAAATGCTATTTAGCTAACCCGCTATCAAAATAAAAGCAGCGTTGCCTTAAATAGCACTGTTTAACAGCAGGAAATGTTGGTATTTTATCAATTTTGATCTGAAGTGAACCAAATATTATACAAATAACATGTATTCATTGTTATTTTGCTATGGGACAAACAACTTTATTTTCATGTCAGGCTGTTTTTCTAACTTTTGCAATAAGCAGCACTTGTTACCATAATGCGGCGAAGTACAGTTCTGGTGAGTGAGGAGTGTCTCTCTGGAAGTCAATCACCATTTCCTTTGTCTCACTGGTGTTCAAGCCAAGATAGTTATGCTCACACCATTCCACAAAGTCCATGATGACTCTCCTGTACTCTGGGTCATTCCCCTCAGATACACAGCCGACAATGGCTGAGTCATCAGAGAACTTCTGGAGGTGACAGCTGCTAGGGTTGTAGGTGAAGTCTGAGGTGTAGAAGGTGAAGAGAAAGGGTGAGAGCACCGTACCCTGCGGAGCCCCTGTACGTCACACAACCACCTCAGACATACAGTTGTGCAGCCTCACATACTGTGTGGCCTGTTGGTGAGGTAGTTGGTGGTCCATGCATTCAGATGTTTATCCACTCTTGCACCTCATCTTCTGCTGCAGTAGACACAGCAAGGCACTCGAGAAGTCCAAGAACATGATTCTCAGTGCAATTTTGTATCTTGAGGTGAGTCAGAGCCCAGTGCTGCAAACAGATGAGTGTGTCCTCCCCCCACATGTTTGGTTTCTATGCAAATTGGAGTGGGTCTGTTTTTGGGCTCACCACTGAAAGTAGATGGGTAAAGCCGGGCGTACACTGTGCAACTTTTTCACTTTTTGAGCTGATTTTCCACTCGTGCGAGAATCCACAAGATCAGGGCGAGTTTTGTGCTGCGCGTCGTGCAGTATACAGGGAGTTATGAGAGGCAATTAACACCACGTGACCAGCTACCGATCAGCAATCGTGAGCTCGCACGGACTTCTGGCATGTTTGATATTTTGCTCGTCCCTCATGAGGGAATCGCACTGTTGAAGCGGCGCTGCGAGCAGCTGCGGCCCAAAAAGTATCAGAACCGCTCACGGCGCATGCGCAATCATGCATCAACACCGCTCGCCCGCTATTTCCCTAATAACACACATTGTTCATTTGTATTTCTACATGTTTTTTTTACTCACAAAGATTGTCAAGAAAGCGTGTTTGTCGTGTTCGTGTCAAATTAAACCGATCACAAAACACAGATTTATTTTCTTTATTTCGTTTTCCTCATCCAACCCCCATAAATCCCTGTGTGTCCTCCTGCAGCATTCCCGAAGGACAACAGGCAAGACAAAAAAGTCTGACGTTGTGTAAAAACTGCTATTTTTAGCATATTTTTAGGTCCGAAATGTTGCTACCAGGCGTACAGTGTGAGCAGTCAGGTCGCATCCGAGAACTGGGTGGTGCAGTGTGAGCACATGGCTCGTGATATCTGCCCTGCGAGGAAGTCGTACAGTTTGAGCTGAAGCTGAGTGCTACGAGTGAAAAAGTCGCACAGTGTCCGCCCAGCTTAAGGATGAGTCTCTCCATAGTCTTCATCAGATGGGAGTTCAAGGCAACAGGTCTGTATTCAATTCAAGTTTATTTATTTAGCGTCAAATCAAGAGTCATCTCAAGGCACTTCACATAGTAAACATTCCAATACAGGTCAGTTCATTAAGCCAATCAGAAAAAAAGTTTCCTATATAAGGAACCCAGCAAATTGCATCAAGTCACTGACTGGTGCCAGTGACTTTACAGCAATCCTCATACTGAGCAAGCATTTTGCGACAGTGGTGAGTAAAACTCCCTTTTAACAGAAAGAAGTCTCCAGACTAGGATTCTGGCTCAGTTTAAGCAGCCATCTGCCACGACTCACTGGAGATCAAGAAGACAGTGCAGACACACGCATACACCAACATCAGCCCACCCACACACAAACACACATCCACACCACAACATATATACCAAGTATTGTTTCTATGGTTATACTGTGATTTCTTAGTAAATATTCTATTTGGTGAAAGATAAACTTTATTGTACTTATCCTAGTGAATCTATAATTTAACAGGTAAACTAGTAGTAGCACGGTCAATGTTAAAGAAAGTAAAAAGTTATTATCAATAGAGGGAGAATATTTAAGTGGTGAGCAACAGTGTTCAAGCCGATGGCCCCCACCGTGAGGCCACCACAGCTTATCAGAACATCATTATAGCTTCTGGGGAGAATAACACTTAGAGGAAAAAATAAAGTTAACTGCTGAAATAGCAGGAAATAATACAGTAAAAGAGCTAATTGCAGAAGAAAGTAGTCGAGTGTGGAAAGTGGTCGGTGCGCAGTAAGCAGTCTAAGCCTACAGCAGCAATAGAGAGCCATCTTTATGGAGTGTATTCTCAACCTCACTCTACTCCCCCACTTGACAAGATCTGGGCTATCTACCCTATCAAATTAAAATGTTTTAAGCCTAGTCTTAAAAGTAGACAAGGTGTCTGCCTCACGGACTAAAGCTGGGAGCTGGTTCCACAGGAGAGGAGCATGATAACTAAAAAATCTGCCTCCCATCCTATTTTCTGACATTCCGGGAACCACCGGTAATCCTGCAGTCTGAGAGCAAAGCGGTCGGTTAGGAACTTATGGAACAATCAGATCACTGATGTATGATGGGGCTTGATTGTTAAGAGCTTTATAAGTGAGAAGGAGGATCTTAAAATTGATTCTGAATTTAACAGGTAGCCAATGTAGGGAAGCTAAGACAGGAGACATTTGATCTCTTTTTAATTCTCATCAGAACTCTAGCTGCAGCATTTTGGACAAGCTGAAGACTTTTAACTACATTCTGTGTACTTCCTGAGAGTAATGAATTACAGTAATCCAGTATTGATGTAATAAATGCATGAACTAGTTTTTCAGCATCACTTCTGGAAAGGATGCTTCTAATCTTAGCAATATTCCGAAGGTGGTTAAGGAAATCCTACAAAACTGTTACACGTGGGATTTGATTGACATGTCCTGGTCAAAGATAAAACCAAGGTTCCTTCATTTGCTCTCGGAGATCAATTTAATGCCATTCGGGTCAGATGATTGACTAAGCAATTTCCTTTTCTGAATTTCAGGTCCAAAGATGAGAACTTCAGCCTTGTCTTGATTTAAAAGCAGAATGTTTTGAGTCATCCATTTTTTTGTCTTCAAGACATGCGTGTAATCTACCTAACTGATTAGGTTCTTCAGGATTAATGGATAGATATAACTGAGTATTGTCAGCATAACAGTGGAAGTTTATCCCATGCTGTCTAATGATTTTACCAATTAGAAGCATACAGTATATATAGTAAAAAGAATTGGTCCAAGTACTGAACCCTGTGGTACTCCACAGGGTTCAGTACTTGGGTTTGAAGATTTGTCATGTGCATTTACAAAATTAAATCTATCAGACAGTTAGGATTTAAACCAGCCTAGCGCTGTTCATTTGATCCCTACAACATGTTCAAGCCTTTCTAAAAAAAAACATTGTGATCAACTGTGTCAAAGGCAGCACTGAGATCTAAGAAGACTAGAACAGACACAAGGTTCTTATCTGAGGCCATGAGAATATCATTTGTAACTTTCACTAATGTGGTTTCAGTGCTGTGATATTCTCTCAAACCAGACTAAAGCCGGGCGTACACTGTGCGACTTTTTCACTGGTAGCACTCAGCTTCAGCTCAAACTGTACGACTTCCTCTCAGTGCAGAGCTCACGAGTCATGCGCTCACACTGCACCACCCAGTTCTCGCATGCGACCTGACTGCTCACACTGTACGTCTGGTAGCAACACGTCGGCCCTAAAAATAAGCTAAAAATAGCAGTTTTTACTCAACACGTCAGACTTTTTTGTTTTGCCTGTTGTCCTTCGGGAGTTTTGCAGGAGGACACACAGGGATTTATGGGGGTTGGATGAGTAAAACAAAATAAAGAAAGTAAATCTGTGTTTTGTGATCAGTTTAATTTGACATGAACACGACAAACATGATTTGTTGACAATCTTTGTGAGTAAAAAGACGTGTAGAAACAAAAACAAACAACGTGTGTTATTAGGGAAATAGCGGGGAGCGGTGTTGATGCAGGATTGAGCATGCGCCGTGAGTGGTTCTGATACTTTTTGAGTCGCAGCTGCTCGCAGCGCCGCTTCAACAGTGTGATACCCTCACGAGAGACGAGCGAAATATTAAACACTCCAGAAGTCCGTGCGACCTCACGACTGCTGATCGGCAGCTGGTCACATGGTGTTAATTGCCTCTCGTAACCCCCTGTACACTACACGACCGCTCGGCGCAAAACTCGCCCCGATGTCGTGGATTCTCGCACGACTGGAAAATCGGCTCAAAAAAGTGAAAAAGTCGCACAGTGTACGCCCGGCTTAAAACTCCTCAAACAGATCATTACTGTTTAAATGCTCACATTCGTGGTTGGCCACTATTTTCTCAAGGACTTTGAATAAAAATGGAAGGTTAGACATTGGGTCATCTGGATCCAGAGAAGGTTTCTTAAGTAAAAGTTTGATTACAGCAACCTTAAAATCCTGTGGTACGTATCCATTTATTAAGGATAGCTTAATTATGTCTAGAATGGGGGCAGTAACCAAAGGATATGCATCTTTAAATTGTTTGGTTGGGATTTGATCTAAAATGCAAGTTGAAGGTAGATGAAGCTAATATTTTTGATAACTCTGAAAGCTCAACTGGATCAAAACGGTTCAAACACAGATGAGGTTCTACAGTTACCTCTGATGCTGCCTCACTTACTGAGGAAGAAGAAATCGCATTGGGAAGGATGCTAATTATTTTGTTTCTAATAGAATTAATTTTACTCGTGAAAAATCCCATAAAGACATTGCTGCTGAGGGCTAAGGGAATAGATGGTTCAGAGCTATGATTCTGTGTAAGTTTGGCAACTGTACTAAAAAGAAAAGCACAAGACTATTTTTCTAGGATAAGTAGGACTCCTCCTGGTGTGTAGAGTGCCATGTTCTCCAATTTTCTAGAGTTTTGTTTTAAAGTTTGTAAATGAGAATGAAACCAGGGAGCCAACTTCCTGTGCTTAATTACCTTCTTTTTAAAAGGGGCAACATCATCTAATGTCACACGTAAAGAAAAAGTAACATTATGAACTAAATCATGCATTTGTGAAGGGCTAGAAATGAAAATATCGCCATCTGTTACGTTCCTCTGAGATGCTAAAGATGGTAAAGATGGAACAGTTGATTTAAAAGATGCAACAGCATTGTCAGATAGAGACCGACTATAGTGAAAGTTACTTTCATGTGTTAAGAACTCAGTTACATAAAACTCAAATGTTATCAAAAAGTGATCGGGGACGACTGGATTATGTGGAAATATCATGACTTCCTCACACTCTATGCCATAAGTCAGCACAAGGTCTAATGAATGATGGCAGGAGTGGGTGGAGCTATGTATTCTTTGGGTAAAACCAATTGAGTCTAAGATATTACTAAAGGCTACATTGAGGCTATCATTTTCAATGTCCACATGAATGTTAAAATCCCCCACTACAATGACCTTATCAGTATTTAGCACCAAATCAGATAAAAATTCAGAGATCTGATCCAAAATCTCAGAGTAAGGGCCTGGTGGACAACACAAAACTACAAACAAGAGTGGTTTTACTGTTTTGCAATCTGGATTAGGAAAACTAACAATAAGATGTTCAAAAGAACTGTAATTGTTAATTGGTAAGGGATTGATTAATATGTCTGAATGAAAAAAAAAAGTAGTGGTCTGGTTCTCAGGGATATGATGTTTTGGGAACTGGAACCACACAGGAGGTAATCCAAAGGGTTCAAATGAAGGCAACTGGACTTCTTTGGTCTTGATGTTTTGCTTCTCATCCGAGGAGCTTTGTCAATTCTGACTGGAATAGGTCATATCATTTTTAAATTGTTAAATTATTTAAAATTTTGGGGATGCTTTTTCACATATCATTTTGTAGTTTTCACAAAGTTGTAAATAATCACAAAGTAATAATAGTGAGCTTAAAAAATAAAAATACCAAAAACATAACCAAAAAATACAACAACTAAAAATGTCCATTTGCAGAAATAATACTTCAGGGATGGCTGTGGCACTCGGCAATCGATACAGGACAGGGCGACAGGAATTGGCAGTAAGAATGAGTCAGCGTTCTCCTGGTCTACAGCTGTGTACCATTGTGGGATTCACATTGGTGGAGGCAGGGTTTGACCAATCCAAGCATATTCCAGTTTGAAGGAATGGCTCACAAAAATAACTTTTATTTCATAAAAAAATATTTCTCAGTTGTGCCAACAGTAATATTTTATCATAGAGTGTGCCTATTATTGCTCTGAAAGGTGTAAAATGGCATGATATAGCCTCTTCAATACTAGTTTTACATGAACTAATTTGATCTTCACAGTTGTTTATGATGAGTAAGCAATAGCGATGGGTACAGAATTCGGTACTTTTTAAGGTACCGACTGAATTCCATAGTACCGAATGAGCACCGATTCACGTCATTTGAAACGGTGCCTTGTTTCGGTACCCGTCCTTCATAACGGGAACTTGCCTAGACAGCTGCGCATGCGCAAGAGCGTAATGTTGTTGGTCCCTACATGCAAGTTGTAAACAGAGCAGCATGGTAGAAAGAACGCACGCTAAAGCTTGGGTCCACTTCACATAATGTGATGGGTAACTGGGTGATGATGAAACCAGCAACAACAATCTAAGTGAGACATCCTCATCTCAATCTGCTCCGGTAGGTAAATAAAATGTTTAAGATAACGTTAGCTTGATTTATTAGCTTCCGTTCCGCTAATGGTGCATTCATTTTCTCCTCGGAACTCCGAATTTCTGACTGGAAGAACATGAACGCGCTCTAAAGTTTGGCTTCACTTTACTAAATGCGACGGGTGATTAGGTGAAGATGAAACCAGCGACAACGATCTAAGTGTGAGGCATCATCGTTTAAATCTGCTCCAGCAATTAAACTGTTTAAGATAACGTTAGCGTGATAAATTGGCTTCCATTGCCACCATTGTTATCAGCTAATGGTGCGTTCGCTTTCTCCTCGGAAATTCTAACTTCCCTGTAGGAAAAATCAAATGAAAAAGGACGGAAAAAGGAATGAAGATACACAGTAAATTTAGTTCACAGTAAAGATGTTTGCTTCAGTTTAATTATCAGCGTATAAAACTACACGTAGGATGTTAAAATACAAACAGTTGTATGTTATTTATCATGATATTTATCAAATATGGTTATATATTGAGAAAAATATATATTTTATTATAAAAGAGAAATTTTTATTAAACACTCAAAAGTATCTAAAATTGGAACCGTTAAGTACCGGTATCGATTCCTGGGTAACGGGAATTAGTACCGAATCGATTCAAATGTCAAAGGTACCCATCCCTAGTAAGAATATTCTGTCCTTTCTCCTTGCATCACCCATCTGTACAAGAAAAAGCCAGATGAGTCTGTTCCTATTTTATTTCAGTGCTCCTGTGGGATGGCATTTAATACTCTCATTAATTAATTGTATGATGGATGCAGTTAAACTAATATTGAGGCAGACACTGGCTCAAGGCATGCCAGACAGTGTCTGAGGTTTTGCTATTCTATTTTTATCTGTCAATATTGTTCCTGGGTTCAGCCAATGAGGATGGAGAGTCATTATGTTTGAGAAGAAAATCATGTATGTGGCACATTAACATTTTAAAGGTGACTGGCATCCAGTACTTCAAGTAGAAACCAAAGAATGTCAAAACCACCACAGGGCTGCCAACTTTTGTAATAATCTGGGAGTGATATTTATTTATTTTATGTTTTGAAGTGTGTTTGTTTGTGTGTGTGTGTGTGTGGGGGGGGGGGGGGGGGGGGGGGGGCTCTGAGTAAGGCTACATAGTCGGTCAATACTTGTCAGCAAAAATTGGTCAAAAGACATCTTTATTATTTTGTGTGCACAAAAAGAACTAAATTGTCATGATTGGGGGAAGGTACCTAACCCAGGACATGCAGAACACAACACTGACCAAAAATGGATGAAACAAAAAGATTTATTTATAAGGGGAGACTTAAGATGCACAGATAATTCTGTGGTTGAAACTGCAACAATCAGTTCAGCGTCTGGGGAAGGGAGAACACGGGTGAGCAAAGGTTCTGGTGTCACAATCCTTTGTAGGCAGGCAGAGGTGTTCAGCAGACTTACTGTGGTGGGTGTTTGTGTTGGCAGGAGGAGGGAGAGGTAGAGAGCCAGGGAAGCGCAGGAGAGGGAGCAGAGGTGGAGATAAGCGGGGCGTCCTGGTGGATGGGGGCACTGGGTGAGATGAGAGGTATGGCGGTGGTGATATGGTCCGTGTGCTGAAGATCCAAAATCCTGGTAGAGGTCAGAATCCAAGGAGGTTGACAGGAATCCTGAGGAAGGGTAAATCCAATTTGAGCGCAAACACTACGAATAACATTTAACCTAAGAACACTAGAGATCTCATGAGTGGCTGGTTACTACCAAAACTGAGGCAATCTTCCGGCGTCGAAGTGTGTCCACCATCCACCTTAAATAGGAAGGCACCCCGCTGATTGCTGATCAGGAACAGCTGGGCCACTCCCTCTCCTGGCAAGAGACTCACAGATGGTTATGAGAACAGGAGTACTCACCCCGGCTCATGACATAAATAACGGACTTTGATAAACAACGCAAGACAAACGTATCAAAGCGGTTTTAATTGTGTTTAAGCTAAAAGGCCATAGTGTTTTATTTTGGAAATACACTACAGGAAGTGTTTCTACTAACTAGCTATTGTAATTCCTGTTTGTCTCCACTTGAGGGCACTAAATCCCCATCTCTCCATCTTTTCTAAGTACCAGAACCAAAGTCTAGTTACAGCTTCTCGCCACTGGAGACCGTAAATTCCACTCATTCAAAAAAGGAAAAGAAACGCTGACTTTTGTAGCGCTGCAGCTTGGGGAGTACTATATACTAGTGTACAGCAAAGATTAGCTTAGAAAGATGAACTTTTTTATAGCATAGGAAAGTGGAGGAGTGATATGAGAGTGGGTGGAGACAGAAGCATGTGTCTCATGGTCATTGTGTGAGTGTTTCCAAGCCTGCCACTGTAATGCATTGTCTAACATTATGACATCATCAGTTATATATTACTGATATATGATTCCTTTTCAAGGCTCAAAAAGGATGAATGTGTGTAAAAAATAAATAATGTTTAAATCCATGGCATTTATTGTTTCATGAAATCAGCAGCTAAAACTGTAAATTCTGTCAGGCAACAAGGGTGACATTTAGGAAGTACACACTAACTCACTACTCAGTAACCAAGAAACGGAGATACTGTTTCATTTAAAATGATCTGATGTACAAAACTAGAAAAATCAGTCAAGCCTGTAAAGAAATGTTGCAATCTGAAATATGCTCAAAAGGCTAATCTCAGTTGAGCTAATAGAATTCTTGTTATGTTCTTCCCGTATTTCTGTTCAAATTCCATTGGTTAGACAAAACATGGTGATCACCAGAGGTGGAAAGTAACGAATTACATTTACTCACGTTACTGTAATTGAGTAGCTTTTTTGTATATTTATACTTTTGAAGCCGTTTTTAAAAGCTGTACTTTTACTTTTACTTGAGTAAGTTTTTTAAAAAGAATTGTAATTCGCTACATTTTAAATGATATCCGTTACTGAGTAAAAATAAATTATAGGCTTAAGAAATTACAAATATTACATGAAGCAGCGTCGCAACGGAAAGAGACACCTGCATGAGTGCCACGTCTAAACCGTGGGGGTGTGTGGGTGTACACTTTTGCTCAAAGACATCAGTTCAGTCGATCAACTCGCTGTTTACCTCCTCTCTCCCTCCTCTCCTGTGGGTTGGAACTCGCACCTTCGCGCACCGGTGTGACGTCATCAGAATTCTGCTTGGTTCGGTAGCCGGACTCGGTTCCGTGTTTGAATTGTGTTTCTCTACCGCTCCGCGCGTTGGCAGCAAAATAACGTTTAGCGCTCATAACAAGCGGATTCTCAGCGCTTTGCTCATAAAACAGAAGACATGCAGGCCTCTGTGAGTTAAAACATCCTGATACTGTTCAGGTGTAAACATTGAGCTCCATCCCTGTGTCTGAACTCAGAAGATGCTTCTTGATGCCACAGATATGTGATGATTTAGCGTGTTTCTTTATTTTACTCCAGAATAAGAGATTAAATTATTGCAAAAGCAGTCCAGTGTAGTTAAATTAGTCATTCAAATGATTCGAACATGCTGCAGTGTGTGTGTGTGCGCGAGCTTGCGTGTGCATGTGCGAGCGTGCATGTGTGTGTGTGTGTGTGTGTGTGTGTGTGTGTGTGTGTTACACATATAGAACTGCATGAGACAGCGTGGTTTCATCAAATCCATGCATCTTATATCTTGGCTGAAGTAATGGCTCAGGAAAATAACATATTTCATAAATAATGACGTCTCTGCAGTGTTTATGATAATGTTTTATCTTATCTTTGGTCTGGGAGGTGTAACTTATCATGATACATGCTTTTTAAAACATGTTAAAGTGCTACAAGAGGAGATGAATGCATGAATTTAAAGTTCATGTTTGGAGACCAACCTTCACAGTTTGGAGGCTCACGCTGGTGAGGAGACACCGTTAGTTCTAGTAACACCTGGGCTCCCAAGGCCTGTTCTGACAGGATGTACGTTACGGGACCCTCAAGGATTCCAGTTAGATGATAGGAGGATTATTTAGGAGGATTGGAATGAACAAACTGATTTCAGTGGTTATCGGCTAAATGAGTGAGTGGACCCACTACCAAGGATGAACTCTAACTTTAAAAATCAGCTGCTCTAAATAAGCATGAAAGTCAGAGAGGAGGTCTAGGATGGATATGGATAAAGGAAGAGGTAAAGTAGGGCAGGGCCAACATTAGCAGCTGTCATATGGTCCATCTGAAATGTTAGACTTTCATTTAGCTTGTTATGTGACAGTCTCATGTTAGAGTTTTGTCATGAAAACATTGAGATAGCTCACACACTGATGGCATCTAAAATTTTTTTTTTCTCAAAATAAAGAATAATTTTAATCCCAATTGAAACTTACCATCCTAGAAAAACCTTGTCCAATCAATGTGCACGTCCTGTTCTCACTGATTGGATAGAAATCCCTCCTTCAAGCCTTGCGGGTTTGAGTGTGTGTGTGTGCGCACACACGAGTGAATTGTGAACTGGCGTTGTGATTTAGCACTACTTGGATGTAGCCATCCTTATGCTGACAAAAATGTAACTAAGTAACTTTTACTTTGAGTACATTTTGTTTACGATACTTTTTACCTTTACTTGAGTAAAAATTTAGGCATGTACTTTTACTTGTAATTGAGTAAAAAATTATCAAAGTATTGGTACTCGTACTTAAGTAGGAAATTTTAGTACTCTTTCCATCTCTGGTGATCACAAAGATCATGCCCCTTATCTGTAAACTCTCCTCATCAGTTCTACTGGAATCAAGTTCTTAATTAAAAAACTCAATCATCTGCTCCTACAAATAAGCAACTAGTTGTTACGATTGCATATCATTACGGAAGTTAAATGGTAGCAAAATTACTAGAACAAGTCATTCCAGTGGCACAACACAGACAGGGTTAGTGCATTTGAAGCAACAATGCATCAGTTAAAATTAGATAATGAAGAATTAACTAATGAAATGTGGAGCAAAGAAAGTTTTTGTATTGGGTTTGATGTTGGCCACAGTTGTCCAAACTTAATTTCTGTAAAGTAATGTGCTAAGCTGTTCATCCCTTGTTGTTTTCTGTAATAAATGGTTTTGTATTTATGTGTTCTTTTCAATAACAAGGTTTTTTTATTGCTTTACTTCAATGTTTGACCATTTCCTTATTGTATCCAGAGACACATTTGATGACGAATGCCAGTTTTCAAATGAATTCACAGCAGGGGGCATTTTACACTTCGATTTTCCCACAAGATGGAATTTTTTTGACATTGTTATTACATTTTTAACTGTTCTTGATGTGCCCGTATGATTGCCTAAACATGTATGCATTCTGAAAAAATTCTGCTCTTCATACAACACAAAGGCTTTTTTCTTCTACAATATGCTTATTATTTTTGCTCACCTTTTTCTAAATCAAATACTAAATGCTGTCACATTTTAGTAAAGATTCTATATGCCAGTACTTTCTCAGAATAAATCTTAATTTCTTGCAGAAAATGATGAGATCAACATACATATTTCATTTCGTAAAATATGTTTAATTTAAGGAGATTCATGTTATACAAGGCAACACAGCTTTATTTATACAGCACATTTCAAATGCAAAGGCAATTCAATGTGCTTTCCAATTAGCAAGAATAGCAAGGACATTAAAGTCAACATGACAAAAAGTACACACAAATTCTATTTTGATTAAAAAATGTAAAGAAAAGGACAAAGTTAAGGGGTGAGCAGTTACAGTGCAGAACAGTCATTCAAAGGCTGATGAATACATGAAGGTTTTGAATTTTGATTTGAAAGTTTCTAGAGTTGGGGCACATTTGAGGTCATGAGGAAGATGATTCCATCTGTGTGCGGCATTGTAGCTAAAAGCAGCTTCACCCTGTTTGGTTTTGACCCGAGGTTGTACCAGCAATAAAGCTGCTATAGCAAATCTACAGAACAAGCTAGGTACTTGTATGTAAACACGGTCATGTAGCACTCCCCCTTCTGCTCGGGTTTCTTCCCTGAGATGCTTCTGCTGGAACTGAAACCTGCATTTCGATAGGAAACAAGATAGTGCTAAACATTTGTTGCCGTTTTCTAAGTCCAAACATCTTTTGTCATCCGTAACTTCAAAGGGTGTGTTTCTTTTTGGGACTCTAGTAATTTGTACTAAAGTTGAAGTGCAGCCAGCTGTTTCTCCTTCTGTGATGTTCATGAGCGAAGATCCTCTCACACCAGTGGTGTTCTGTTGCTAAATATGCAAAAGCATAATGGAGGACCCAGGGAAGTGTGGTGGTTCAGTGGGACCGACAACCGGACAAATGCAAGAGAACTTTTTACATTTTTTCGTTTAAGCCAAAAAAAATTTCTAAATTTGATCTTGCAGCTTTAACCATTGATGTTGTCTTTTGTCTACATTATACTGAAGATTCATTGTCCTCCCTTAATTTTTATGATTTAAACAACTGAAACCTGACATCTTTTGTGGATTCTGTGGGTGAAATTCATAAGGCATGTTTGAGCTCCAAGGTACAGTTACCATGGTAATACATGCACAAATTTAGCGTTCTTTACTATACACCCAGACCCATAACATAATGGAACAGTTTCATGTGGCATTATCAAAGTTAAGCTGGCAAAGACTCAGAGGTTTGCTACAATGGAGCACAACAGGTTGGTTCCCATTAATAAAAAGTCTAGCCATCTGATCACTGAATAATGTAAATGTAATGGCCAATAAAAGTCTATGTATTTTTATAGACTTATGGTTGTTAAGTCCTCTGTCACAGAAGTTGAACTGGTTTTTAAAACAGCTCTATCAGAAAGTTTAAATACATATTCTTTAAAAGACTGAAACAGAACTTAGTATAAAGGAGGTGATCACAATTAGGTGGTGAGAAAAGTTAAAGACAACTGAAAACAACTGACACAAATCTGGTGTAACATTTTATTATAAGAACTTGAGGAAAGCAGCAGAAGTGTTTAAATTTCATGACTCATCTTGCTGAATTCAGTTTTTGATTCTCTAAATGTGGGAAATTTTCTATGATACTGTACACTCATGCGCTTATTTTTATGGTCTTTAAGACATATAACAACAACAAAAAAAGTTGCCAAAGACAGGCAGCTTTATTTGTATAGCACATTTCATTCACAGAGGCAATTCAATGTGCCATAGAGTTAGACTTAATAGATTACAGCCTGAATTTTTTCTAAAGATTTTCTGAAAGTTTAGCAAGTGACATAAACAAGGTGCAGCTAGAAAAAAAACTGCGGATCCCCAGTTGTGATTAAAGTTTGAGAGGACTGTTTAGGTGGTAATACTTTCATGAGTGAAATTACTGGCTTCGACAACCAGTGGAGTTTTCACATCTGGTCCAGTCCAGCCCGGTCTTGGTAGCAGCGGCTTGTCCCTGCAAAGCCAGGCTTTTCCCAACACAACCTTCTCAGGAATGCAGAAATCTCTGAGCACGTGGGCCGGGGAAAAGGCACGCAAAGTCCATGATGTCCTCCTTAAATTAGTAAACAAAGGTGGCTGTGTGCAGTGTTGCTTTTGGATACTCAACACTGATATGAGGCAAATTGCATCCTGCTCTGTCTCTAAGTGAGATTGCTGTGTGCTCTTCACAGCAACCTGTCCTCATGCTGCCACAGCTGGACTAGCAACTCCGAGCTGCAGTTGCTGGAGATGTTTACGATAATGAATCTTGCATGTGAGTACTTCCCTGCTGGCTGAATCTACCCACTAATCGAAGGCTCCCCCATAGGTTGGCGTGAATTTGAGCCGGCCAAATAGTTGGCAGTGGGTGTGTTGAGTCAGTTCAGCCCGAAGCAGACTGCCAGGAGAGGAGGTTAGAAGAAATGGTCAGTTGAGCACAGGAAAACACACAGGCTGCACAAATGTGAACACAATACCCTGCCAGGACTGGTCCGTGCCGACCCAGATTTGAACGTGCCACAATATAGTCGTGTCATTGGGGATCATCTGATAGCAGCGTTATTAAAAGTGACCTAAAATGTGTATGATGCACTGAGGGTTTCCCAGCAACAGTGGAAACTGGATGTGTTTTTTTTTTCCTTCGCATGACACCTTAAAAGAAGAAGGCTGTAAATTGGTATATATATATATATATATATATATATATATATATATATATATATATATATATATACAATAATCATTGAACTTATATAGCGCTTTATTAGGACACTCAAAGACGCTTGTGTGAACTCTTACATTCACACACTGCCAGTGATGGTAAGCTACTATGTAGCCACAGCCGCCCTGGGGCGGTCTGACTGAGGCGAGGCTGCCTTTTTGTGCCGTCGGCCCCTCTGACCACCACCAACACATGTAACATTTGACACATTTTTCTTCAACAAAACAAAAACTGAGCCAGTAACCATGGTCACCCATGCAAGTTATAAAGGGCAAGAGGCTAAGTATAAAATATAACACGTTAGAATATTCTCAGGTTATACTAGTGTTTAACTCAAGTTAATGACATGCCTCCTCTCCAAGGATCACTATCCTGCATAATTTAGGTGAATTCATCACACCTGATTTTAATCAGTGGATAATTAAGGCATCTGCAGAACCTGAGAACATGGTTAACAGGCAATTTAACCATTGAATCAGGTGTTTTGGAGCAAATAAACATGGAATATGTTGCTTTATTGTATTTCACACATACAGTATTTTCATGCATAGCTGGATCCTAAGAGAGTGTTCACTCCATCATTAGTTGTGTTGTTACAATATACATTTACACACTGATATGCCACGATCTCATTAGAATGTTAATGTTAATCTAAACTATTAAAGTCATTCCATATTCAACTAAAATACAAAGTCTGTTTTCTAAGACTGCTAGCCTGGCAGACATCTTATATATGTAATTATGTAGTCTGACTATGACCCACTGAAAAAAACTATTGTGGGGCAGATTCTACTGTTGACTTTAAAAGGGAAATGTACACAATTGGACAGCGCCAGGGCCATTCAGAGCAATGAACAAAGTGATGTATTCATTGCCAACAGGGCAGTCCACCGCACACTGTCGAAGAAGAAGAAGAAAAGCAAATACATAATTTTCTAAACAAAGGACTTGAGCACCTTTCTTTATGATTTAGCGCCGTTCCTGAGCCGACCCCATCTTTGTTGTTTTTCTCCGTCACAGCCCTGGTGTTAAGCCCGACCAACAAATGTAGAGGACTGTGATTGGCAAGACGCAAAACTGCTTGGGCCAGTGGTAAACTGCTTGAGGGTACAATGGAGTGTGGCTAGACCAGCCTGCCGAGCAAAATCTTTTTGCTGCTACTACGGTTGGTCTGGATTTCTAGGTTAACACATAGTAATCATAACGGAGCAGACATGGTCTTTGTACACAAAATATAACCCTAAACTGTTTTGAGTTTTTTACATGATTAAAATCAAATACATTTTCATATACATAAAAACTATTACTTCTAGTTCATATTTAAGAATGTAGTAAAGTAATTTTATTTCAGCCAAATTTTTAAATATATTGAAAAATCATAATAGTAAAATAAAATAAAAACAAAATTTTGATCATCTATCTGTCATGGTCTGCATCTGCCCCCTCCTTTATGTGCCTCCTGGTGTCCTCCATCCCTCTCTAGATTCCCTCTTGTGTCCCTTTGTTCCCCAGCTACTCTTGTGCTCCACTCCAGGTTCTCCCCTTGTGCTCTCTTAGTGCCCTCATGTGTCCTTGTCTGCATTCCTGTTATGTGTCTTATGTTGTAGCTCTTTGGCGCCCTCATGTGTCCTTTTCTGCGTGTCAGTTTAGTGTCTTATGTTTGTAGTCCTTTAAGTCTATTCCTCCCAGGTCTTGTGTCATCTCATTCATCCCCAGGTCCTCCAGGTCTCATTTACATTCTGTGTCCTTGTAGTCCCCAGCTTCTTTGTCCCCAGCTCAACGTGTGCATGAGATTCAGTCTCTTGCTCAGTGTGTGTGTGTGTGTGTGTGTGTGTGTGTGTGTGTGTGTGTGTGTGTGTGTGTGTGTGTGTGTGTGTGTGTGTGTGTGTGTGTGTGTGTGTGTGTGTGTGTGTCCTTCCTGCAGCCTTTAGGTTTAGTTTTGGTGTCTTAGTTTCTTAGGATTATTTGGCCCTCTGTTTCTGTTTCCCATTTTGATTATTAGGTTCACCTGTCTTCCCTCCAGCTCTCACTTCACACACCTGCTGCCATTTTCCCTGATTGCTCCTCCCAGTGTATTTAAGCCCTGTCTGTCTCTGTGTTCTTGTCGGTCCATTAATGTTTGTTGATTCTGTCAGTTTAGTCCCTCTGTGTTTAACCAGAGTTTCTTGATTCCCAGATAATAATCTGCTCTTTGACCTTTGGGATTTTTGGCTTTTTGGATTTTGACTCCCAGTTGGATTACCTTGGTTTTTGGCTCACCCACAAAATAAAGACTTTTTATTTAAAATCTTCATCCCTGCCTCCGTGTCATCCTGGGTACTGCATTTTGGGTCCACACCACCGCACCGTGACAGAATGGACCGACCAACCAGGACCCAGCGGCCACGGATGTACACCTTCCACGGCGACCCGGACTCCTGTAAGACTTTTCTTCTGGACTTTGTTATGCTTCATGACACGGACACGCCAGACATTGATCTGGTAATTAACCTGGTGTTCCTCCTAAGGGGGAGAGCTCTGCAATGTGCCAGCCTATATTTTGATCAGAATCCAATTCAGGAGTTGGTGTTTTGGGACTTCGCAGAGGATCTGCTGGATGCCTGCAGCAGCCCACAGTTTCCCTCCTTCTCTGTAGATTATAATCCATCAGCAAGCGCCATCTTAAGAGCTGCCTTCTCGGCGTCTAAAAAGCACCATGCATCCACATCTCCGCCTGGTTCTGACAGCACCACCACTTCCTCTACGGTGGGCTGCCACCACACTTCTCCAACTGTTCCTGCCATCTCCATAACTCAACCTCCTATGGTCTGTGTCACCACACCTCCACCAGTTCCAGAGAGCTCTACCACACCCTCACCTGGTCCCGACAGCACCACCACTTCCTCTCTGGTGGGCTGTATCTCATCCTCAGTGCCTGCCAGCGTCACCTCCACACCTCTGTTGATCCAAGACTCCCCACGTCGACGACGTCGCCGCAGCCGCCGTCAGAGGTCTTCTGGGGCCAAAGCAGCAACAGTTCAGGTGGCTCCTGCTCCAGCGGTGGTCCCGAGGGTCGCATCGCGTCCTGCTCCAGCGGTGGTCCAAGGGGACGCATCGCACCTCGCCTCAGCGGTGGTCCAAGGGGACGCATCGCACCTCGCCTCAGCGGTGGTCCAGGTGGACGCATCGCACCTCGCCTCAGCGGTGGTCCAAGGGGACGCATCGCACCTCGCCTCAGCGGTGGTCCAGGTGGACGCATCGCAGCTCGCCTCAGCGGTGGTCCAGGTGGACGCATCGCACCTCGCCTCAGCGGTGGTCCAGGTGGACGCATCGCACCTCGCCTCAGCGGTGGTCCAGGTGGACGCATCGCACCTCGCCTCAGCGGTGGTCCAGGTGGACGCATCGCACCTCGCCTCAGCGGTGGTCCAGGTGGACGCATCGCACCTCGCCCCAGCGGTGGTACAGAAGCGGACACCACCCGGCTCGAGCCCCGAAGCAGACGCACCCGGCTCGAGCCCCGAAGCAGACGCACCCGGCTCGAGCCCCGAAGCAGACGCACCCGGCTCGAGCCCCGAAGCAGACGCACCCGGCTCGAGCCCCGAAGCAGACGCTCCCACGTCCCCGGGCCCCGAAGCAGATGTCGCTCCCTCCGGCTCTGAAGCAGACGCGCCCGGCTCTGAAGCCGACGTCGCCCCGTTCCCAGAAGCCTCAAGAGTTCCAGTCACCACAAGTTCCCCAGTCTCTGGCCTTCCAGTCTCCACAAGTCTCTCAGTTTCAAGCCTTCCAGTCTCCCCGGGCTCCGGAGTTCCTTCCTCGTCATCCTCCTCTAAGACCCCTGTTCCCCGTCACCGGCCCCCTGGGCATCTTTGGTCCCGCCTCCTGATCCCCCGTCGCCGGCCCCCTAGGCTTCCCTCGTCCCGCCTCCTGATCCCCCGTCGCCGGCCCCCTAGGCTTCCCTTCACTTTGCTACTTATGCAAGGTCACACATTCAAGTATTCTCCCTTTTATTTAATCCTTAAACAATAGACAATTATTCATATGGTTTCATGAAATTGAGCGACCACGTAGCCTTGAAAGGAAGCAAAGTTATCTGAAGGCAAAACACGACCCTGAAAATTCAGCAGCATGAGAAGTAGCTTGGTAATTAGATGCTAAATTAGTCTACGTGGACCAATTAGGCAAGACAAGACACGGGGCTCTGTAATGCTTTGTCAACAGAAATGAAACCAGTACAAGGAGACAGACGGGCTGAGGAGGAACAAGTCTGAATGAGAGACAGGAAAGGGGGGGGGACCACAAGAGCATGTACCCTGATTAAAGGGGAGAGGAGGATCAAAGAGATTTTATTTGGCATGTGTGTGAAGATTAAACAAACCTTTAGAAGAAAAAAGGGTCCCATCATTTCCTGTATTAAGTTTGAATTAAAATGTAATGCAGAAACACGGCTTGATCTCTTTTACAAATGATGATGCTTTGATTTCTATGTTTTAAATGAAAGTGGAGTCTCTCAGCTCAGCACCGAATTCGTTGAACTCCTTTACAGATCTTTATCCTCATATACAGTATGCTCATCTAACCCCTTGCAAATTCCATGCTTTTTCAGTTAACCAGGAAAATATTTGTTTAATTTTAATGCCTAGAGTTCATCCAAATTGCAATAAAGTATAATTTTTACTTATGTCTGGTGAAAGTAGATCATCTGAGCTATTTATTCATCATTCTTTTAAATTTGATAATTGTTTAAAAGGAATCTAGGCAGTTTTGGTTGATTTTAGGGCCCCCTAGTGTCCGTTTTTTAGAACCGAAAGCAAAATCGCCTCACTGTGCGTTTCTTTTTAACACCTTAATCTAACGGGTGAAATGTCCCCCCAGCCTTCCAGGAGTGATTCATTACTAAATTATTCTTGATCTAAAACATGCAGGAAACGTGTTGGAACCAGACTGCAGCACCAGGTATGTCACCTACATTTGTCTAAGTCCTAATAGAGCGGCCGCCAGCCTGAAGCTGCAAATGGAATATTCTGGCCACAGGGGGCGATAGGGGCTGGGTGGCCTTTCATCAACCCTGTAAAGGGTCATTTTAGCACATATTGGCTCAAGAAAACTATTTATAAATATGAAAAATTTGCAAAGCATCCTTTTAATTATTTGAACATTACTGGTGATAAAACATTTTAAATATAATGAATTTAAAATTTCTTAAAGGAAATTATTTCCTGACAATTTTGACTGACCTTATGATGCTAAATTCATGCAAATGAAAACAATGTTGCAGATCAGTTCCCTTTTGTTGTTGTTAGCATATTAGCATGTTGATGTTATATTACACAACAAAATAACACTGTACAAATATAAATATTTGTTTTGAATGGTAAAATCACCACAAACTAACTCCCTTTGTCTAATATGAATTGTAGAAGCACAAGATACCTGCGCAAGTGTTTTCATTTTATTTCTAAGAACATGTTCCAACATATTTTTTGGCCACTAACAGATGGTCATAAATAAAAAATTGTGGGTAAATCAGGCATTTCAATGTCTAATTTACTCATTCGTCCTCTCTATTTTCAATAAAACCATGGTTTCATTGTTTTAAATTTACTTCAGAAAATGTACAATTATGTATTTATTTTTGTATGCCTTAAGTTCATCCCTAGATTACAGTTACACGGCTGCAGCATTAGGCCATAAAACCTCGAGTGCCTTGGTGTGCAGGCTGTTTTCGTTTTGTTGGTGCACCTGCAAAAGGAAGATAAGGGCACTGATGATAAAAACCTGTCGGCATACTGACATTTCTCTGGACACTCAGCAATGAGCTGTTGGCCACAGCCACATGGAAGAGAATCACAATTTAAGAGGCTGCATCAGGCATTTGTAGCCTATATCTTTAAAAGTGTTGAAAGTGAAATGCAAAATATACTAAGCTGTATCACTTATTTTTCCTTTTGGCAGCTAAGTTGTGAAAGACAAACAACATCTTAACCTGTCAGCTTTGTTTAGAAAAAATAGATTTAAGCAATTTTTCAGTGTACCTTGTTTAAATTTGCAAGTTAAACAAGACCCATAATGATTTAAATTACTCAATTAAATTTAAATGTCAGTTTCCTGTATTTTCTATTTCAATAAAAGGTTCCAGTTAGTCATAATTAGCTACTTTAAATATGTTTTACAGTGGCATTTTCATTTAAAATCAGAGCGAGAGAATCCTGCAATAAACCAATGTGTTAAATCATATTTAATGCATGTGACAGATGTGACAAATACCTGAAATTTCTCACCAGTTTTTTTCTTGTTGGTCAAAGTAGATGACATGAATAAATCAAATGTGTGCTGTGGGAAAGATGCTAAA
Source organism: Nothobranchius furzeri (assembly GCF_043380555.1). Taxonomy (NCBI): domain Eukaryota; kingdom Metazoa; phylum Chordata; class Actinopteri; order Cyprinodontiformes; family Nothobranchiidae; genus Nothobranchius; species Nothobranchius furzeri. The sequence goes on from NC_091749.1 coordinate 39,992,061, forward strand.
ACGTGAACATTTGTCTTTGATGTATGGCAGCTTTGATCCAACTTGACTGTTCTCTATGCTGAACGAGGTTTTCCAACCAAAGGGGCAGTTGGTATTTCTAATGCATTTGTGAAAAATGGCAACCAAAGTCAAAACTCAGTTACTGTCATTACTGAAATCAAACACATAGAAGGCAGTACAGGCTGATCTTGTTGTGCCTTATTTTCATTATAAGAATCAGTTCAGTTATGTTAATTCTGACCTGTGGCATTTGCCTGCAGTCCACAAGTTGTGTAAAAACTAATATGTGCAGGTGTTTGCATTCATTTCTGCTTTACACGTTATGACATTTATTATTTGAAAATTACCCACAGGTATTTTTAGAGTGCAGTATTGATGTTGATGAATTATCTCACATTTTCTATCCAAACAGAGATTTATTAGATGTCTTACTGAAGTGAAGCGTTACATTGTTGAGAAAGCTGAAGTGTCTGTACTACAAACACACAAAAAGTTCATTATCTTCTGTATCATTTGCCATTAAGAATGGTACAATGTCAAATAAAGGGGTTATCTTTCATTTTCTCAATTATTAATGGGTTTGTCAACATCTTTTAGCATAACTAGAAAACTCTGACATACTATAGTGTTTTCATGGATTTCAGTATTACTTAATACATACAGTACAAACATTCAGGTTTTCTAGATTTATATCAACTTCAATTTAAAAAAATCCACAGTGGTACATGCAAATGCTATTTTATAAGCCATTATATCATTGCTAACTTAATGCTGTAGTCTTTTGAAGCACAAAAAGGAACAATAGTCTCCAGTACAGCCTGGAGCATTTCCTGCTGCAATTTTATAAACTGTTGAGTTAACCATGTAATGAGAAAATAAAAGTGGTGCAAAGGTTTATTAAAGGTTGTTTACATGAACCCATGTGATACTTTAGGATGGCAGCACTCTGCTCATCATTTCGGCACTTCCAGCATAGTCATTGTAATCTAAGCATGTACTGCTAAATAAACTGTGGCATACAGCATTGTGAAAAGAAGTGCATGAAAATTTGGCAACAACCCCTTTTTATATCTTTGCTAAGACTAGCTGTTAGCGTGTCATTCTGGACAAGCAGTTTTTCCAATACATCCTAGTGACATGGTTCACTCCTTCAATCAATACATTTGCAGTGGTTTCTAGTAGGACATAATGCTTTCGGTCAAACTTTGGGCGGAAAAAAGCCCTGGTGCACCTGTTCCAGGAAGTAGAAGTGAGCCACATCAAAGCTGAGCTTCAAACTGCAGGATTTGGAATCTTATTTCCTGATATTTGGACATCTCACCTCAGAATGAAAAACGGCAACGTGACTGTACCACTGACTCTATCTGCTCTGCAACATGGATGTTTTATCTCCACTAAAACACAAGAATGAAGGAGTTCTGCTGTGTTGTGGAGCCACTGATTCTAACGGTTAGCTTCTACTGGTCGAAACTTTCTCTGCTCTGTCCTGGACGCTAAACCATTAACAGCCTTCACTGTTGCGAGTCAGAAAGGGTGAGTTCATGAATGTTAAGTGACAGTGTGATGTAGATCTGTCAGGCGTTTTATTTTAACTAAGATTTCTTAAAATATTATTATTCCCACACAAAAACTGTACAATCTTGTTTGAGACTTGGTTTGGCACGTCGTCATGATCCATTTTAGCTGCAGCAGACTCGCGTGAACCTGGTTAAAAATTGATTCCAAGGCATTTATCTGCACTTTCTAGCACTGGCCATGTTTTTGTACTTGAAACTAAATTGTTTCAAGGAAAAAACCCAATTGATGGACAAACAACCTTGCTTCAAGTTGATTTTTTTATGCCCTTCTCTCCCTTCTTAAAACACTCGTAAGTAGTCTACAAGGACAAAGTAATGGCTTCTCCTTCTTGTTGCTGCTATTTCTCTTTCTCTTAGCTCTGAAATGAGTGCAAATACAGACGTGGGTGTTTCTGTTTAGAACACAAACACCATTAAAACACAGTTAAAAAGGAAAGCAGGTGTTCATCTATCAGAAGGGTAACAAATTTTCTGTGTTAAAAATATCTGTGAAACAAGAGTCTCCATTATGGAGAGTTAAGTTTGACCTTGTCAGATAGTCAGGTAAGGATTCAGAGTTCTGTGAACACTTGATGACTGCAGTGTTTTCATCCGCCCAAGTAAAACTGTCATCAGCAGGAAAGTGGCCTTTGACATTCCTCTTGATAAGTTTAGAAAGAAATGTTTTCGTCATATAAACTCTGTTCGTATTAGCTGTGGCTATCAACCAAGTTAGCAGACGGGCTGAAGATTGCCCTTATTGTCAAGAGTGTAGAGATTTCTCCCTGAAAACACTCAGGACTTCACCCAGCTCAGCTCATGAGGTCATATTGAAACAAAGTGATATTCAGTACAGTTTTTATTGACCTTTTTTAGCTTTTTGTTTTCTTTTTGAGGAACATTGTTCCTAAAATAACCAGCTGAACTGATTACTGCTGGGTTGTGAGTTGTCTCCAATGGTGGCAGAGGATGCTGGCCAGACCTGTCCATACTGTGATGCTCTGCTGGGAAAGTCAGGCAGTGTATTTGGAGAAGATGTTCGACCGTGTGCCTTGAAGAGGCCTGTGGGAGGTCTGGGAGTATGACAGACCAACCAGTAAAATGTCCACATCACTGTAGATGTACCACCAATCCGCCAATAGATCCCCTGCTCAATTTTGCCCTCTTTCACGAACAAGACCCCGAAATAGTCAAACTCCTCCACTTGGGGCAGGACCTCATTCCTGACCTGAAGAAGGCATTCTACACTTTTCCACCTCAATCAGCAGTGAAGCGCTCCAACAAGAGCTTGAGACTGAGATCTGATGAAACCAACAGGATCAAATGTAAAAAGCAGAGATCTGATCCTTGGGCTGCCAGAATAGATCCCATCGACACTGGCTGCACCTGGAAATCCTGCAAGTTATGAACAGAATTGATGGCAAAGGGCAAACTTAGCAGAGTACAACTCTCGCCAGGAAGGAGCCCGATTTACTGCCAGCGACGTGAGCCAAACTCTGACTCTGGTAACACAGGAACCTATCGGCCCGTATCAAGGGACCTGGTACCTGATAATTCCATAGCACTCCCCACAGATTTACACTGCTTTTGTGTTTGACTTCCTGTCTGCTCTGATCTGAACTGCAGAGTTTGACATGTTCTGGAACCGTAGCTCATAAAAATTAAACTGAAACACAAGCAACGTGTCCTTATGCTTCTGGGACGTGTCCTAAATGTGATGCCTTGTGGCTGGTGGAAAGGCACCCATTTAATAGAATGGTGGCCAACTCCCACAAAGTACATTTCACAGCTGTTTTGCGATGCTTACGCTACTGGTGGAAAATTAACAGTGTTGTAAACAGCAACATTTTAGATGCAGGCACATAGAAAATGCTTCAGAAATGGTTGAAAATATACAACATAAACAAAACCCTCACTTGCAGTAACCTGACAGCTAGTTTGCTACTGGGTTCTCTAGCTTCTACATTCCTACCTGGAAGCGGCATACATGTGGAAGAAGTAAAGAAGGTTTTGATTCACTTTAAAGAATGCTACTGCAGGTGGGCATACACGGTAAAATGGGTAAATGATATAATTAGTTTAGGTTGTGAAGCTTCTTGAAAATAAGCAGTTTCACATGTAAATTGTTAACGTTTTAAAGCCGGCCCATCAATCAGTTGTTTTCTCTGTTTGTTGACAGATGAGCTGTTGATGGGAGTTTTCTTGTGTGTGTGTACGAGTGTGTGCATAGAAAATGTACGAAGTGTGTCATGGCGAAATCTGCATTTGACATTGAGTATGTAAAATGAAAAGTATAATATCCATCCAGGGTGATTTCACAGTAAATGACAGAATATGGCTGCATGCTGTTCCATAACACTGGATATTTTTAAGGGTGAAATTAGCTCAGTAGCAGTCCATTATCTTACACAGCACGGAGTAAAGATTATTTATTTATTTATTCAGTTTTGGGTTCTAACACCGGTCAAGGTGACCCTCAGTTTTCAATGGTGTGGCCTCAAGCCTACATAATATCTGGGCAGTAATCTAATGGAGGTGGCGTGTAAGGCACAGAGACGGGCACTGGGAACAGTAATGTGGTGTTTTATCCTGAAAACCATGACATGAGGAAAAACTGGTGATGGGGAGCCTGACACCATACTGTGTGTGAGACGATGCACCCTCAAGGATTTTAATATCTCTGGATTTGTTTAACATAAGAGTGTCAACAAAACACACACACACACACACACACACACACACACACACGCGTGCGCGTGCGTGTGTGTGTGTGTGTTTATAACAAACCTCAAAGACATCTGACCTGCGAAGTGTGTGACCTGACCTGACTTTACGAGTGCTAAAATTCAGGGAGTATTTTTATATCCCTCGGGTGTCTTATCTAATGCATCGTTCATGTTATCGTACATGGGGTGATGCTTTCCTCAGCAAAAATTGTAAAAAGAACATTTATTAGAAAAAGACTGGATACAGCTGTGACCAACTGATAAGAAGCCACACACTGCACTCGTTTCTGCAGGTATGTTGCTGCAATACAGTGACTGTACATGACAATGTTTTAGAGAAACGTGTTTTCATTGCTTTGTAAGGTTAACAGTTTAACTTATGCAATTGTTGTTTTTGCCACAGCGTGAGAATTTCATTTCCTCTAACAATATGCTTTTTGTGGATTCAGTTTTGCATTCTTAGTAATTTTCTCACTGTATTTAGTAAGTTTCTATTCATTATCCCAACAAAAAGGGCTTAGCCACTTATCTAGTGTCTTTTTGTTTCTGGTTTTATATAAGAATCTTATAGTCTTTGAAACATATACTCTTATTGTACACAAAAGGAAACAGATGATATGTGCCCCTCCCACATCCCAAAGCCAGCACAGGTAGCCCAATCACTGCTGCAATTAATCCAGGACACTATTCTTTCCTCTACAATGAAGCCACGTGTACACCAAGTGCTGAACAGATGCAGATCAGATTCCATGCGGCTTCCGCTAAGACCAAAAATCATTGAGCCCAATCTGAGCATTTACACCGGCTGCGGTGCGGTGCAGATTCGAATGCGGAGCTGCAGAATCTTTCTGCATGGTTTCTATTTTAATCCGAATGCCGCATGCGAATCATCATGAAGCTGAAGAAATTACATGAGTCAGATAGGAGGGGAGGCATGTGCCAGTGAGGTGCATCCAATTTATTGGAAATTAAAACCTGTGGTGCATCATTCTGTCAGCTTCTTCTGTGATCATTCATTACAGGGACATCATTGCACAGTGTATGATAGTACAAGTGCGGAGCTCCTCTCTATAGCTGTTATCGCCTAAACTTGTGAGAAGCTTACTGAGACGATCCGCACTAAGTGTAAAGGAATTGCACATACAGGTGAAACTCAATCAATTAGAATACGGTGCAAAAATTAATTTATGTCACTAATTCTACTTAAAAGATTAAATTAAATATGTGATAGACTCATTACATGAAAAAAACAGATGTTTCAGTCTTTTTTTTTATAATTCTCCTCCCTGGGCTTTACCCTACCAGACGCATAAAGCTTCTGGTAGGGTCAGCCACGGCAAACAGATACTAGGTGAGGGATTAGACAAAGAGCAGCTTAAAGACCACTTATGAAGAGAAATATATATGGAAACCATGTTCCCCTGTGCGGACCCCATTCACCGGGGCTTCCCTCAGGAGGGTACGTGGGAGTTTGCCCAACCAATCTACATGTGTTTTGCGGATTTGGAGAAGGAGTTTGACCACATCCCTCGGGGGGACTTTGAGATGTACATCAGGAGTATGAGGTACCAGGCTCTCTTATACGGGCTGTTAGGTCCCAGTATAAGTGGTGCTAAAGTTTGGTCCGCATTGCCGGTAGAAAGTCGGGCTCACTCCCGGGGAGGGTTGGACTCCACAAAGGCTGCCCTTTATCACTGATTCTGTTTATAACTTTCATGGACAGGAATTCTATGAACAGCCAAGGTGTTGAGGGTGTCCGTTTTGGTGGCCTGTGGATTGAGTCTCTGCTTTTTTCAGATGATGTGGTCCTGTTGGCTTCATCAGAACGTGATCTCTGGCTCTCACTACAGCGGTTCGCAGCTGAGTGTGGAGCAGCTGGGATGAGAATCAGCTCCTCTAAATCCGAGACCATGGTCTTAAGTCAGAAAAGAGTAGAATGCCTTCTCCAGGTCAGGGATGAGGTCCTGCCCCAAGTAGAAGAGTTAAAGTATCTCTGGGTCTTGTTCACGAGTGAGGGTAAGATAGAATGTGAGATTGACTGGCAGATTGGTGCTGCATCTGCAGTGATGCGGGCGCTGTACCAATCTGTCGTGGTGAAGAGAGAGCTGAGCCAGAAGGCAAAGCTCTTGATTTACCAGTCGATCGACATTCAAACCCTCATCTATGGTCATGAGCTTTGGGTAGTGACTGAAAGAATAAAATTGCGAATATACGTTTTCTCTGCAGGGTGTCTGGGCTCTCCCAGATAGGCTGAGAAGCTTGGTAATCCGGGAGGGGCTCAGAGCAGACCCGCTGCTCCTCCACATCGAGAGAAGCCAGTTGAGGTGGCTCGGACATTTAATTAGGATGACCATGCTATTCAGACAATGCAGAGTGGATGCTAGTGAGGAAGCCCCATACATCTCACAGCTGGCCACAGAACACCTTGGGATTCTCCTCGAGGAGCTGGCCCAAGTGGCTGGGGAGAGGGAAGTCTGGGCCTCCCTGCTTAGGCTACCGCCCCTGTGACCTGACACCCGTGAGGCTGTTGACACCCGTGAGGCTGTTTTAACTCAGGTTTGGTTCTACAACATCATTGTTATTTTAACAACATCCTTTACAATTATATACATATATCAGATAATGTCACACTGAGGAGGTAGGACCCAAAATACAGAAGCCCAGAATGACTTGAGGCAAGAGCAGTTGAAAAAAGGAGAAATCCTTTTAAGGTGGCAACAAAAACAACTTCAATGCAGGAGTCAAATCCAGAAAACTGAAAATCAGGAAGCCCAAAAAAAAAGCTCAATAATGAGCACAAAGACTAGAACCTGACGAGGGAACAAAACAATGCTGACTCACAACAATGGACCAGCAAGCACTGAGGGACAAGAAAGGGCTTTTAAACACGGAGGGAGGTGATCAGAGGAACAGGTGACAGGTGTGAGTGAGATCTGGATGGAAGGCAGGTGCATTCAATAAACTAAATGGGGGAAAGAAGTAAGCAGGAGAACAGGAGGAGGCTGGGGACAGAGGGACACAACATGACAGATAATGCAAATTAGGCTAATAAATAGCTATTTTATTGATGTACTTCAGCTGCTTTAACCTAATGTTAAAGACAAGTGCTCTCTTTATTTAAAGAGATTGAGATTTTCTTTTTTTTGAAAAATATATGTGATTTTATTATTTTACTATCAGATGATTAAAAAAACTCTCTTTTCTAAGTGAAATCAGCACATGGCAGTTTAATGTTATATATAAACATCATGTGAATAACATGTCTTTCTCTCTAGTTGTTCAGCATGGTGGTGTAATTTCCACAAATAAGATCCTCCTTTTCCAACAGAACGTTTTACTTTTTAGCAAATAGTGACCAAAAAATCAAGAGTTGTAGACAGTGGCACATCTGTTCATTGAAAAATAGCACTACATGTGTTTTTTTTTATTTTAGATAATGTGCAGTGAATATTTATTTACAGAAGTCTGTACACAGAGATTGATGGGGACTACTGTGTTATTTAAAATCAGGTTAAAGGGAAACGAGGTAGTTTTAGCTTGCTTTTAGCACCCCCAAGTGTCTGTTTTAACTCACCGTTGTGAAAGCGATGTGAAATCTCCTTGCTGTACGCTCTTCTTTTTAACACCTTGATCTAACAGCTGAAATGTCTTTCCAGCCTTCATTAGCGTCTACAGGAGTGACTCATCAAGAATTTAATCAAATCATCTGTGTTGATCTAAAACATGCAGGAATAGTTCTGGAAGCAGACTCAAGCACCAGTCATGTCAGCTCCACTTTATTACGTTCAACAGGAGGCAGCTTGCCACTCTGAAGTTGCAAGTGTGATATTCTGGCCACAGAGGGCGGTGGGGTCTGAGTGACATTTCATTAACCTTGTAAAGGGTCTTTTTAGCATATACCGGCTCAAGAAAATGATTTAAAATGTGAGAAAGCTTTAAACGTTTTCTCTTAAGTAAGATTCAGGGTGCATCCCCAATCCATCTACAGAGATGTACAAAAGTGAAACTATGCTAATAACTGAGGTTAAGGATGACTCTTAAACTCATCTGCATGCTTCTGAGCTGTGGGACCAAAATGTGGAAAATCCAGACCAGCACAAGGAGAACATGCAAACTTCTTACTAAAAACTCATCAGATAATCTAATCTGGGGCCCTCCTTCCTGAGAAGAGACCCTGTTACTTACCCTACCCCCATAGTAATCCTACTTTAACCCTTTGATGCATGAATTATGAAATCTTCACCCATGATTTTTTTAACAATTTTTTTCATTCATCTTTAGGTGTGAGTGAAACAAATTTCAACAAATATTTTTTGTAAAATTTTATAATTTACAAATAATTTATTACAGGTCCACCTTAGTGGACCACGTGCATTCTGAACATGAAATATGTTGGCTTGACTTACTGAAGTCCAAATGGAGGGGCTCAAATACAATAAAGTCTTCAACAGCTGTGCTTAATAGCAAAAACAAATAAATAACAATTTTGAGTACCTGTCCACTGTAGTGACCATCATGCACCAAAGGGTTAAAATATTTGTACCTATTTTAGTTTAATTCTTTGTTCATTTTAGACTTTTGTTCTAATTGATATTAGAAAGCGAGGGTTCCAGTGGTCTGTTTCTAGGAGAATAAATGCTGCTAAGAAAGAAAGATCCAATGAGAAAAGAAATATGAGGATAATAGAGTGGTGGGAAATCTGGTTGATAAAAAACAGACTAATTGAAGGGTAGCACACTTACCATGGAGAGGGAGTGCTGCGATACAATGGACAATGTTGGACATTGTTAGAGTAGCTGTTTGTACATGTCGCATTTACTTTTTGCAAAGCAGTCAAACATTTATTCTTAGAAAAGGTCACAGTTAGCATATACGTACCATGTCCATATCCCGGCAGCATGGTTTCTACTTTTTCAAAGGCATAAAGGTACTGGAATGTCTTAAAAACAGATATAATTGTTCTTTGCTCTTCCAGAATTGCCACTGGTGAATGACTTTTTTTCTAAATGGAAAGAAAAAAAGTTTAGTTCTGGCCAAAGGGTGCACTTTACTCTGAAGGGTGCACTTCACTTTAAGTGCATCCCCTACTGTGTGCACAATATATTTAATTAAGAGATAGAAATCCATGCAGGTCAGGGGTTCTATTAAGGCCTCCTCTTCCCTGAAGACTAACAACCACATACGGCTTACATGGAAAATGCAGTTTAGTGCCCACCCACGCTGAAAGAAGGAGGAATTAGGGACAAATTAATGTGATGCACAATAGAACAGCATGTAACAACTTTTCCTTCCTTTTTTCCTTCCTTCTGCACGTGTTGAGCGCAGCGAGGAGAACTTGATCAAACAAATCACATGAAAATGTGTGGTATTCGCTCTGCTGCTTGTGAGTTTCTTGTTAATTACTAACTGTTAAGTTTAAAACGTACAGCTGGGCAAAATATGCAATTTATTCATTAATTAAGATTTAAAAGACCTCCAAAATATAGCCAAAATATTTACTTTTGCTGTTAATTTTTGTTTTACATCACTGTAGCTTTAGCTGTTTATATAACAGATATGCTATAACTCTTTATTTTTCAAATGGTTTAAAGGCAAATTATAATGTTGTAATGTAAAGTACATCTTTAATCGTAAGTTTTTACCTGTGCATAATATAATTTCCTATTTCTATTCTTTTTGAATAATGGCTGTAGTTCTGTTAAGCTTTGTTTTTTAACTTTATAAGAACGTTTCAGCTGACCATGTCCAGTAAATAGTGGGTATTATTAACATTAACCAGCTGTAAAACAGCCCAACAGCATTGTTTTATTTTATTTTATTGATGATTAAATATTCTACTCACCCACCCACTTTCCCCTCCCCATTTGCACTAACAGACTCTAAGATTAACATGTTATAAAGCTATTATAAATAAATAAGAAAACATTTCTTCCATTTTCCCAAATCTTTTAAAGTAAACATTTATTTTAAAGATCAAGTTTACTGAGAAACCTCTACATTTATTTTTTAAAATACCATCAGTCACTCTGAGTTTCACAAGCAGGCTGAATGTGAAAGTAGACTTATACCCTATTCCCTGCATTAGCTGCCGATAGGTAATAGACGAGGAAACCCTTGGATTAGAAAAGCTAGTCAGCTCTATGTCACACAGAAAAGTAGCGTTGTTGGACTCACCCATCTTGGGTAACAACGGTGACGGCTGTTGTTGGTTTAGCATCCAGGAAACAGCAGAGAACGTCTCAGCTAGTATAAGCTAACTGCTAGCATTAGTAACCCCACCACACAGCAGAACTCATGCTGGCTTGTGTTATTTGTGGAGATAAAACATCAGTGTTGCAAAGCAAACAGAGTCAGTGGCAAAGTCATGTTGTTGTCAGCCAATCAGAGGCAAGATATCTGATTATCAGGAAATAAGACTGCAAATCCTGTCATCTTCTTCTCCCTACTCCTCTGACTCACTTCTAGTTCCTGAAACAGGAGCGCCAGAGCTTTGTTTCCTCAGGAAACTGACTGACAGGGCATTCATTTATACTAAAGACCACTGCAAATGTGTTGAAAAACAAGTAAACCAGGTCTTTAAAAATGTTTTGCAATATTTAAAAATATTGTCTAGACCATAATAAAGACCTTCTTATTTAATAGAATCAATCTTTCGAGCTGAAAACCTCCATGCTCATGTCTCATTTGAAAAGATAAACAGATTTTAAACACAACATACTATTAAGTACTCATCATTTTGTTAACTGGGCTGTTTGATCCCAGTTTCTCTGTTACTTAAGCTAAAAAAAAATTTATTTCATGTTTTTTGTGTCATCTCCAGTCTTTAATTTTATCTTCAATCAACATGAGAGGGGACAGAGTTTAGAAAAATGTGAAAGAGAATTCTGCACAACCAAAGTGGTCAGTGGGTTTTGAAGTGGTCATGATCAAGACCTTAAACTCTCAAACCAAGAGGGCTTTGCTATTTCTGTTTCACTAGATTTGAAATACATGTTGTCCCCATTCTGTCGTTTAGTGGATTTCCAAATCTGATTTGGGTGTCTCATCAAATGTCTGGACCAAACCATATAAGGTGTTCATGTCCCTGTTTGAGGATTGAAGACAAAAATGTGAGTCTTTTAAAGCATCATGAAAGGCATTGCTCATACAAATGGGATGCAAAATATACTTTTCCTGTCATGGTCTGCGTCTGCGTCTCCCCTCATGTGTCTCCTTGTGTTCCCAGAGCTGCAGCCCCTCTAGGTTTCCTTCCTCCCCAGGTATCTCCCTCCAGGTATTGTGCTCCCCGTGGTCCTCCTTAGTCACGCCCCTGTAGTTTCTCTTTCTGTGTTCCCAGATCTTCAGCCCTCCAGATCATCTCTCCCAGGTCCTGTGTTCCTTCAGTCTTCCTCAGTCACCCCTCCGCAGTTTTTATAGTTTCAGCTTTTCATTTTATTAGTCTCTTTAGTGTGTTTTTTCCCACTGGTGTTTGTAGTTTTCCTTCCCCTTAGAATATTAGTTATGTTTGCTGCTCTTCTTGTCTTTAGGTTTTACTTTTAGGTCGTGTTAGTTTCCTCCCTGATTAGTTAATTGCTTTCACCTGGTTTCTCTCCCCACACACCTGCTGCCCATCTGCCTCCCATCATGCCCCAGTGTATTTAACCCTGTCTGCGTCTCTGTCTGTTGACGGTCGATTGTTTTGTGCCAGCGTAGTTTTGTGCCTTGTCTCTAGGTTTTGTGCACTATGTGAGCTTTCGTTCTCCTGGTGTTCAGGACTTTGGTTTTCTGACTTCCTGCCCTTTTGGATTTTTTTTTTTTTTTTTGTGGTTCCTCGTCCTAATAAAAAGGATTTTACTTTTAAACCGCTCCTGCCTCGTGTCATCTGGTGTTTCCTGCATCTTGGGTCCTAACCTCCTCCTAACTTGCAACGTGACATTACCCTGGTTCAAAATCTGAAATGAATATGATGCATTATTAAATTGGTCAACAAACATTGTCATTTTTTTCTGCAGGTGCAAAACAAAAAAAAACAAAAAAACAGAAAATCACCTTGACCTCAAGTCAGCTGACAAGTGACACAAGATCATCATGTATCCAGAAGATATGACAACAAAAAACCTTTTCAATTTTAAAGAAAAATCTTGCTCATGATAATATTTTTGGGTGTTAAAGCCATAAAATAACTGTGGTTTTCATGTCTTAAAAGTTAAACCTTTCGTAGTTTAAGGTGTGATTGCAGAGTTGAGTGCACTCTTCATATTCTTACTTGCGGCATTCTATTTTTTTTTTTATAAAGCACCTTACTGAACATAACAAAGCCATGAATTAAACGTGCCCAAGTAATTATGGCGTCAAAAACAAAATATAAATGAGACCATAAGTGAAAAATTCTGAATTATTTGTCTTTGGGGGCCAGCCAAAACCATCAACTTTTCATTTCTAATCTAATTTGGTGTCTGGGTTAGATACTCTAGTGATATGAGCTGATTAACACTGTCCCTTATTACTGCGGACTGCAGAGAGCTCTTCAAGAGGCTCTGCATCGAGGCTCTTTGCACTACTTAATGGAGCTTTGCATGTGATAAACTCACAGGCTTCTTGGTTGAAATAATTCTTCAGCTTTATTGTTGTTCTTGTGCACAAAGAAAGTTCCAGTTTTTACTAGTTGAAAGTACATTACAAAACCACACTAAGCGTAACAGAGACTAATTCTATGTTTATTCAAGCTCTCAAGCACCTCAGAGCCTATGATGTCATGTTCTGTTCTCAAACATGAGTACACGCCATACTTAAAAGCTGCTCAGAAATGCAGATATGCTGTCAAAACATTTACATTTGGACGGACTTGGATGCAGCCTGACCTCATGGAAAAGGATGTATTGTTGAAAATGAAGTTATTTCAGAGACACAGACACAATAACACTATTTCAGCCCCTCAATTATACCTAATGGTGCTCCTGACTTCATCACTGGGTCCTAAAATGCTGGTCCTAATGTATCTATAAAACAATTACAGTGTGCTCCAAGGATTAATGATTGTAACTTGCTGTTTTGGTTTGTTTTTTTGCCTCAGTAGATTAAAGGAGCCATTAGTCACAATGCTCTAGAATTTGATAAGGCTGATCCTGCACCGTGACATGCACCAGAGTATTAAATAGTTTTTAAAAGATGAAAATGAAAGAGCAATGTGCACTCAAGGTCATGGGGTTCAGTAGAGCAAAATCCCTTAAAGAGTTCTTTGCTCTTATTTGGATAGTGATTGCTGCGTTAATCTGATTTATTGGGAGACTGATAGTGATACCTGTCAGATACCAAAACAAAAGAAAAAGATTCATGAGATTTTCAGGATTGAGCAGTAGCTCAAATGTGTATTGATTTCAGTGTCTTCCATGTCTTTTACTGCCCCTGTAAACACGCAAAGATTCATTGCAAGAACGGCTTGAGTGCACTCCAAATGCTCACACGCTGACACTTTAAATAAATAATGAGGACTTGGGTTGTTTTAGCACATATAATCATTAAATTATTTTTCTATCATTTTTTTTTGTTTTTTTCCTTGTAATTCCTTGAAAAAAGTAAATTTGTTCTTTTAAGTTTTCAGCTAATGTATGTAAAACAAAAGTTATCACATAGCTATGATCTGGAGTGATTGCTTTTATCTTATATAAATCATGATTTAACTTAAACGATTTGACTTGGTTAGATTTTAATTCCTCTAGAAGGAAAGAGCTAGACGCACAGCCAAGGCCAGTTTTTTGTTGTTTATTTTTGAGTGGACTGAATTCTCAAATTATATAGTGGCATGATTGAATAACCACTTTATGCAATGTGATTTTCAGTGTTAAAAAATGGGTTTATGGCTGGATATGCACAATTCAGCCTGGCACGCTTAAGTGCTGTTCATGCCAAAGTCTAAACACACCCTGAGTCACATGATAATTACAATCCTTACTATAAATACTCAGCTGTGGCAGCAGACTGATTGATAACTCTACGTTCACTTAGGGAAATTTGAAATAAGCAGCAATACAAAGCTAACAAGGATTTGTTATGCTTTGGATCAACTGCATTTAGCAACTCACTATTGGCACAAGTTGTCCATTTAATTATGACCAGCAACAGATAAAGTAATTCCTATGGCTTATCTTGTTTAAAGGGGATACGTTATCACTTTTTCTTAAGTTATAATACTTTTTTGGTCTACATGAAACAGGGTCTTTGCACAAACTCCGTCCCACATAAAGATTTTACAGCAGTTTTATTCATGACAGTTACAGTACCTTCCGGAATAAATTCAGGCTTATGTCACTTTAAAGAGCTCCTACAGTGAGAAACCATTTTTTTTACTTATGATTTTTGAACACAATCTGTCCCTCTGAGTTTAACATGCAGGTTGAACATGAAAATTGAGTCCTACTCCTTTTATCTGCAATAACTTCTGATAGAAAATAGATGGTGAAATTCTAGGATTTGAAAAGCCTGACAGATCTACATCACACTGTCACTTAACATTCATGGACTCACCCATCTTGAAACAACAGAGAACATCTTGGCTAGTAGAAGCTAACCGTTAGCAGAGCAGAACTCTTTCAGGCTTTTTTGTGGAGATGAAACATCAACGTTGCAGATCAAACAGAATCAGTCAGTGTGTTTACATGCACATCAGATAACTGTACTAAATCCGGGGTATTCAATTCCGGTCCTGGAGAGCCGGTCTCCAGCACATTTTAGTGGTTCCTCTGCTCCAACACACTTAATTCAGTGGTTGAATCACCTGTGCAGCAGCTCATCAGGCTCTGCAGAAGCTTGTTACCGTATTTTCCGGACTATAAGTTGCACTTTTTTTCATAGTCTGGCTGGTCCTGCAACTTACACTCCGGAGTGGCTTGTATACCACATTATGTATACCGCACTGCTGTGGACCGGCTCCGGACCAGGAATAAGCTCCTCTGCCCCGCCATCACCTGCTGGAGACCGTGACGCCCTGCTGCGGGCTGGCTCCGGTCCAGGTTTCAGCTCCTCTGCCCCGCCATCACCTGCTGGAGCCTGTGGCGAGCTGCTGTGGGCAGTGTGGCTCCGACCCAGGAATGAGCTCCCCTGTCCCGCTGGGATGGTTTCAAACACCGCCGTCACCTGCTGCAGCATGTGGTGGGGTGCTGCGGGCCGGCTCTGGCCCAGGAATGAGCTCTTCCCGCCTGCTGGGAGGGCTTGAAACACCGCCATCCTCATGAGTGAGAGTTAAAATGCACTGTAGTTGAAGATTGAGTGATCTGTGATCGATTATTCCTGCCTTGTCAAGACGGCACAACATTTGCTTATAAAAAGTGCTTCTGATGTATTTGCCTAAGTATTACCTTTTATGTTTTCAATTCTATCGATTTTTTGGAGACCAGTTGCTATTCTAGAGTTTGTTATTAAATGTTTTTAGCTGGTTTGGCATTGACTAGTCAGGTCTGAGTTGGTGCGAGGGGAAACGCAGAGCTTCCACACGTTCATTAATACAGTGGAAATAGCTGAACTTACACCGTGTCTGCGTGGTTCCTTCTCTATTCCCCTTTTACCAGTAAAAACTCAGACTGTATAATCCGTTTGAAGTTATATTTATGTTTTCTAAACATGGGAACGGTCAGGGAAATGTTTGCAGGGAAAACTGAGCAAATAAAGCCAGGTTAGAAAGTCCCATGTGCTGGAGTAGTTCCCCTGCTGGCTGAGTCCCATGATGGCGGCTGTAGGGAAGGTTTTTACGTTATATCTCCACATTTTCCAGTGAGGTAGAAAAATGTGTTAAAAAGCTAAACTGTGATTTTATCTTTTCATATAAAGAAAGATCTTGTTGTCCATATTGCTTTGCATAATTCCAGAGGATAATAAGCATATAATAATAATGGATAATAATATGCGGTTTAATTTTATTTTGTATGATTTTCTTGCACATAGAGTAACTGTGATGCAGATGTTTTGCCTTATGTTCTGAAAATGCATTAAAACAGTGGAAACGGCTGAACTCACACCGTGTCTGCGTGGATCCTTCTCTCCTCCCCTTTTACAGGGGTGTAACAGAAGCACCCAGATAATGCACAAGGAATCCCACTTCATCTGCATGTTAACGGCTCAGTCGAGCAGCTACCAGTAACTTCCAGAAGTAATGAGGTTGTGGAGGCGGCCTTCTGATACCATAATCGCCACAAAGTAACACGCGTAACACCATCAAACTGGGCAGTACGTAACAAATAAGCTTTGCTGCAGTGTTGTTGTTGTCCATTCCTTCTGCCATTGTGCTTATCCTGCTTTACCTTTCTTTGCTTCACTCCTGCCAGTGTTTGTTTACTATTTGGCATTCATTCCAACTATAGACCACTCAGATAATAGTGAAGGACTTCTTTAAGAAAACAAGCTGGAGATGCATGCATGCATGGTCATGCACATAGGAGGACCTTGGGGGGTGGACAATTCAGGGAGTGCGGGTATGAACCCTATTTCCGCATTCCTGTGGCAACCTGCCCCCCAATTTTATTTGCACCTTAAACACTTCCACCAACGACATTCCACGCATACACACACTTAGGGCCTTGGGAGTGAGCACATTCAATGGCACTTGGCAGGGGGATTTCTCAGCCTCATCCCGAGTGCCAGTGCCCACTTCCAATTTTAAACTGCACTTATGGGCCATTCCCCTCTGTACCGGGTCGGCCCGGGCCGGGTAGCGTAGGTTGTTTACATATCTGGGTGGCCTGGTATTTTTCCGGGCCAACCAAGGCTCATTCTCAGCCCTCTTCTCGAGGGGGTCTGCTTCAGGCCGACCAGGGCCAACACACCCACTGCTGACAGCAAATTCACACCTTCCATTAGAGCAAGCCTCTGATTGGTGGGTAGATTCAGCCCACATGGGCTTAAGGCAAGGATGTGTGGAATCAACCGGGCCAGGCTGGGGCCGACTGGGGCTACCCGGCCCGGGCCGACCCGGTACAGATGGGAATGGCCCTGCGGGTGCAAGTGGGGTGGTGTGGTGGCATCAGCTGGCATAGGCCAGACAATGCCTGCTCACCACAGCCATGGAATACACCTCATCAACACACAACACCATATTGGAGCAGGCGGAGGGAGACTAGGGGTCTTAGCACACCTCTGTTGTCGTTTGGCTTCCCGGGGCTGGAGGCTAGGAGGGAGATCCGGCCGTACGGTTGGGGTCTGGGGTGGTGGGTTGCTGTGCTCAGCGTTGGGCAGGGGAGCCTGCTCACCAGCACCCCTGCAGAAAGGGTCAAACTCTGGTAACCGGTGATGGTTGTACCCAATGTGCAGCAGTACTGGGACCAGAGTGAATAGGGTGTGTATGGGGAGCATGAGGGAGGGAGTGTGTGACTGTGTTTGTGTATGACTGTAAATGTCAGGTGGGGCCTTTGGCTCCTCTCTTCTCCTGGGACGTCTCCCCTCCCCCTACCACACCTTGTGTGGAGTGTGGTGCCTTGGTCTGCCTGAGTGTTTGTGGCTCCCGGGTCAGGGGGTTTAAGATTTTTGGCGTCTGCCTGATCAGTCCCGGTGGCTGTCTGGTGGGGTCTGGGTCCCTGGGCTCTATTGGGTCCCCGGCGGGGGTGGTCGCCCTTGGGTCCCGGGTCGCTGGGTCCTGGGCTCGGCCGGCTAGGGGGTGGGAGGCTGCGGGCGGGCCTGTGGGCTTGCAGCTTATATCTCCCGGGACTCTGCCGGCTGCTGGTTGTGGCCCCCCAGGGCGATCCTCTGTGCCTCTCGAGGGGGGCGGGGGCCTTTCTGGTTGCAGTCTGCTTGGGGTCCCTGTGTTCTGGGGCAGCGCCTGGATCTCTGGGACTTGGAGCTCCCTCCGTCTCCTACACATCTTTGGGGGGCAGATCTGTGGTCCCTCACACTCTATTGGACACTTTTATAGAGAAATCTTACATAAACAAGCGCATGTACACACACAGGTGCTCACATGGTGCTCTCAAAAGTATGGGCTTGGGCACACATGTCTTAAGGCTGTCGTTGCCACTAAATGCACTATGATTTATTATCGTGTGATTGTTCAGTTAAACAATGCTGATTTTATATTTTATCATCAGGCCGACGCAGTGATAGCTTGCTCCTGATGTATTGTTGTGTGTCCCATTTTTTTCTATTCTTTCTCTTTCTACAGGTCTAGAAGCAGACTCTTGTTCATTATTGTTTATTTTTGTGGACCCCCCACCCCCCCACCCCCCTTCCCTCCTCTCTCCCCACCTTTTGTCTTTTCCTTTCTCTTTCACCTCTGACTCCGTGTCTGGTCGGAATTACAAAGCATTCAAAAACAATAACAATAAAGTTTTAAGTAAGAACGCATCCTCCGTGAGTGCACTGATCTTCTCAAAGGAGATCCTTCTGGAGCTATGCTGTGATTTGGGACTATGTGGAGCGACAGACAAACCACACAAATCTGATTCCAGTTCATATTTTATTTTACAACTATGAGAACCCCCTAGAACTTTGTCTGCTCCCTGGTTATAAACACAGCGTTGTCAAGGTAACTGGGCTGAATGACAGCTCAGAAGAGGTTGCACTCTCAGACAACATTTCCAAATAAAACTAACTCCAAACAAATGTAAAATGTAAATGACAACCCTTTACTGTACGATTTATCATATTCATTATTTTATTTATTGGCTTGCCTAACCTAGAGGGGCAGAGAGTTCCAGAATTTTGATTCACATACAGAGAAGGGTCTTGCATTTTGAAAACATAGTTCATAAAACTAATCAAGGAAAAAAGGATGATTTTCTTTTTCAAGTTTAGTTTATAGTGGCAGTAGAGAGCCACATGGTGTCACAAAAGGATGCAAAATGTGAGTTTTCAATCAATCAATTAATCAATCATTCAATCTTCACATGGCCTTCACATGGCCCATGGGCCAAACAAAGTGCTGCACAGCAAAAAGTTACATAAGACTAAACAGGTAAAATATTTAAAAGCAATTAAGATCAGACAACAACTTGTAGCTAAAATCTAGGTGGGACCGCACAAGACTGCAGCAACTAACTCCTAAATAAATTCTATATCAAAATTGTTATTATTAATGTTGACATGAATATTAAGATTATGCCCTAAAAACAACAGATTTTACCTAAAAATATTCATAATTTATTTTACTTGTTCAGGGTGTATGTTCAAAAATGGCAGATTTGATTTTCATGCTAAGATTTCACCAACTTCATTGTGTCATGTTCTGAGGAAGGTGTCAAACCCAAGACATGCTGAATCAACCCAGGAGACGGTAGAATGAAAAATAATATTTTTATTTGTGGATAACGGTAACTGAGGGCACACTGGGAATTCCAGTGGACAGGGGAAATGGGAAACACAGCGTCTGTAGGGGAGAGCAGGTTAGAGGTGAATCCTGAGAACTTTTAAGTCCAACAGATAATGAGTGAGGGGACTTACTGGGGTAAAATGAGTTCAGCGAGTGAGGGGATGGGTAACGAGCCGGGGGTATCCAGGTGAGCGGTTCCAGAGCTGGAGAGGGAGCGGGTAGTCGTTGGAGAGCGGGTCGGTCAGAGGTGAATGGATGACGTGGCGTGTGAGCAGAGCAGTCCTATTGAGCGTGGTGAGGGAATAATCCAGAGACGAGGAGAACCTGAGGTCGGAGATCCAAGAGACGTAAAGTCACAAAAGTCCCAGGAAAAGGTACACGTAATAATGTAAAAAAAAAAAAAAAAAAAAAAAAAAAAGAGCCAAGTATGAGGGCTGGAAACTACCAGTCAGTAGCAATCATCCGGCGCCGAGTAGTGTCACCTTCCTCCTTAAGAAGCCAACCCACTGATTAGCTGATCAGGTGCAGCTGCCGCTCCCTCTCCAGCAAGACACAACTCAGAGATCTCATGTAGAGAGACGAGTACTCACCCCCGGCTCATGACACATTGTGTTTAACATTTACAACACATACATCCTTTTCTAGCACAACTAAGTCAACCTTGTCATGTGAGCGTTTCATAAACCTAGCATTGTTAGATTTAGAGATCTGACCGTGAAAACGAGAGGAGATTAAGTAGATTTCTGCCTCTGCTGACACACCAATATTTGGCACATTATAGCCCACTGATTGGTGGAATGGCACCGTGGTGCAAACCGTGACTAGCTTGATCTCTGATGATTGTTTGGGTGAAATCACGTAATTCTAAGAGTTTGTGAAAAGGCACACCGACATCATTTCTGAGGTAAGAGGAAGTGTCTAAATATAGAAGTTGGCCATATAAAGGGTTAAGAATCGGATTGGTTAACTCATTCACTGCCAGCTGTTTCCTGATCGCTAAAGGCCATCCCTGCCAGCGTTTCTATTGTTCTTTTAAGAGTCACAGAATGGTGTGCGCTAGGATGATGTCGACGCCAAAACAACCAAAACAACCAAAACAAAGAGGAGACTCACATCTTACATCAGGAAGAATCCGCGTGTTTCGAGTGTTATTTGTTCAATTCATAATTCGTTGTTGAATTGTGATCGGCAGCCGCTTTTCTGTTTCGCGCCTCACTTTTTTTTTTTTACAAGAACGGTCCAAAACGATCTAACACATGGATTTTCTGCTTCCTGATCACGTGACGTATGCGGATGAAGATCAGCTTCAGAGCTGAGATGTTTGTTCTCACGGTGCGGGGGGCTTGCTCCAATGCCCAAACAGTAAAAGCATGCAAATGATGACTTTAGTCATCACTGGCAGTGAACGGTTGAATCTATAATGACGACTTTAGTCGTCAATGGCAGTGAATGAGTCAATGGACATCACAAGTTGTCTGAAACATGGAGCTACTTGGAGCCAAGCTTGAACGTGCTCCAATCTGATGGGGTATGATTGCTCCTTTGGTAGTCCTGGTTACTGAAACCTTATCCTACAATTTACAGGATCTAAAATAAACGATATAAATAACATTTCAGCACCACATGGATCAGAACATCCCTGGCTTTATTTGTTCATGCTCTGACTGGACAAAGACAATTTAGGATTAAATAGGACCATCTCCCTAATGGGCAGGTGGTAATTATGTTATTTTCTTGACACAAAGCAATAGTGTGTTCTGCATTGCAGTTTATTAATGCTTATAATGCCAACGTATGTTTTTGGGTTTTTTTTTTCTAGAAGTTTCCTTAATGAAGACAGATGTGTCATGACTCCAGTCCTTGGTCTCCTTCTGGCTTGGTTGCAGCAGAGGGACGTGCTGAGATCTGGAGAGGAACAGAGAAAAACAGGGAGAAGGAGGGAAGCAGAGACTTGTGAAAGACACAAAATTACATTTTCTCTAGAGTGAATGTCTAAAATGTGATCTGCAGCAGTGCCGTTGTTTAGTTAAATCATTTCATCAAGAAACACAAAATAAGTAAAGGACTGAATACCACTGAGAGGAAGAGGAAACCCATTTTAATACTATATGAATTCAGGAACCATTACTGGGAGCTTCTTTATAACTCCTATTGCTCTCAGTCACAAACACACAGCCCTCACCTTTCATTATGTCAGCCATCAGCACCAACAAGGAAACCGTATGTATAATTTACTTAGAAAGAAATCCATAACAAAACCCTCTGATATCAGCAGTGTATAAGTCAGATATTTCTTTTTAGACAAATGCTTTCCTGACTTTCACTTCTTATCAGTGACACAGCACTCAGTATGGTGTGAATTCAACATTCCAATAAATTTAACTAGCCATTGTTGTTTTCAATACAGAATTTGCATGCATGCAGCTTTGCAAAGCAGCATTAACCAAAAATAATTAGACGTTATCTCTATGGACAGGGCGTTTCTATCTGGGAGATGTTTGACCTTCGCACAACAGTATGCAGCATCCATACATCATGACTATTCATTTCTTAGGTTTCTACCAAGACTTACCCTTCTTAAACATTTAGTGTATTTTGGCTCCATTTAGATTTTAATCCTGACACTAAACATACAATTACTGTTTAAAGTATGTATTAAAAAGCAGTATTTAAGGAGAAAGCTGTCAGAGTACTCTTTGCTGAGGGATGCAAGAGGATGACGAATTGGTAATATATCATTTCAGCTCAAGAACATTTATAATTAGCCAGTCATCCACAGCAACTTTACAAAGAGATTCATCACTGTATGTGAACTTTATGCATAACACAGATATTCAAACATTAATAAAGTAGAATATCCCTGTCGGATTTCTGAAATCAGATCGGGGCACTCTGAATGATCAAGTAGTTTAAACAGAGTGGCATTAAAATGAATGATAAATAAAGGAAAACTATTCAAATCACCTGCCTTGTAGTTTGAACTGAGAATCGGCATGCTTCTCCAAGCATAAGTAAGACGCAGACACCGTGTCAAAGCATTGATGTTAAATTTGACCTGTTTTATTTATTAGATATGACACTCGCTTTACTAAAGTGTTCAATGCTCAATCAAGTTGTTGACTAAAAGGAGCAATCCCATCTTTACAAATATAATAACATAGCTGCTTTTAGTGCTTTAGGGATTAAAGAAGATACATTATACTTCTTTCTAAGCAAGTCATAGTTTTTCTGTGGCATTAAAAACATGTTCATTAAGTTCTTTACACTATATCAGACTCATATAAAGCAATTTCAGCAAATGTGTGCTTGACAGTTCCAGTACCTTCCAGAATGAGCCACTTCAGGGCTCTGCCACTTTTTTGCTATGATAGCTTCCAGTCAGGTTTCCGTAGAGCTAATTCTACTGAAACAGCTCTTCTTAGGGTCTCTAATGACCTTCTGACTCACAGTGATGCAGGGGACTGTTCTGTTCTGGTTCTGCTGGACCTGACTGCAGCCTTTGACACTGTTCACTGTCACCTGTCACAGAGAGACTGGGAGACTGGGTAGGCCTATCAGGAACTGTGTTGTAATGGTCCTCCTCTTATCTGTCTGAGTGTTCTTTCTCTGTGGCTGTCTACAAGTTTGGGTCGTCCTCCAACTCCCTCAGACATGGTGTCCCGCAAGGCTCTGTGCTGGGGTCTCAAATGTCCCTCATTTTTCTGCTTCCTCTCCAGCACATCCAGAGCTTGTTTAAAGGAATCTCCTACCATTTTTCTGCAGATGACATCCAACTGTACATCTCCTTCTCATGAGATGTCTAAGCTGCAGCTTTTATGCACCTGCTTAAACACCATTAAAACCTGGATGGCTGGGAACTTTCTACAGCTGAGTGAAGAAAAGACTGAGATCCTCATATGTTCCCCAGAAAAGCTGTTCCCAAAGTCAGAGACTCTCTCGGTCAGCTTGCTTCTCACACCAAACCTTCTGTCGGGAATCTTTGTTTGACCTTTGACCCAGCTCTCACCCTGGATTCTCATGTCAGTTCTCTTGTTCACTCGTCCTTCTTCCATCTCAGGAACATTGCTAAGCTGAGTTCCATTCTGTCCCGCTCTGAACTTGAGACAGTTATCCACACCTTCATCTCCTCACGCTTAGACTACTGTAACTCTCTTTTTATGTGTCTGAGCAAAATCTCCCTGAACCGTCTGCAGGTGGTTCAGAATGCCTGTGCTCGGCTTCTGACCAACATGTTGAAGCGCTCCCACATCACCCCACTTCTCCTCCAGCTTCACTGGCAGCTGGTTAACTGCAGAGTTAATTTCAATATCCTCATTCTGGTTTTAGGGCCTTACATGAACAAGCACACATTGGCGATCTTCTGAGTCCCTACACTCCCAGCAGGTCCCTGAGGTCCACTGACCAAAGCCTACTGGTTGTGCAGCGCACCAGGCTGAATAACAAAGGTGACAGATCATTTGGTGCTGTGGCCCTCAGACTCTGGAACTCTCTCCCCCTGAGCCTGAGATCAGTGGACTCAGTGGTCTCCTTTAAAAAGCAGCTGAAGACTCACCTGTTCAAGCCTGCTCTGGTGTGAACGTCTGCTGATTCTTCCTCACTACCTTCTCTTCATGCTGCTGTTTCTACTAATTCCATCTTCATTTACATTTATTCTAAATTTTTCCTTTATTCCCATTTTTATTGTATTTTTCAAAATTATTTTTCATTTTTATTTGTTGTTCTTGTGAAGCGCCTCCTAATTTTTATCTTGAGATGCACTATATAAAAAAATATGTTTCTTCTTCTTCGTCTAATACAAAAACGTTGTTGGTAGGCGCGCACATCCATCCCCTGATTGGCTGCTATGAGGACAGGAGCTTAGGTTGGGCTCTTAAAACAGCCACTGCTCCTTCAGCATGGACAGGTGAGGGGGGCTTACATACAAATGTTCCTTATTGTGACATCACAATAAGGCATATTTCAAAAGGCCCCTATAACAATGTGATTCCTGACAATAAATAGATGGATGGTTTATATTCTCTTTTAGAGTGTTTACGGAGGTAGTAGCCAAAAAGGGAAATTTGCAAAATGTGTATAATTGCCATTCCTCTGATTTTAACTGATATCTGATCTGGCTGCTGTGTATCCAAATTGGGGACATAATAAAGGCTTCACCGTATCTTAATTGTTAATTAAGTGCATCAAGTATAATTTCTTCTTATGAGATACTTTTTTAATGGGGGGTGGGGGGCGGGGAGGGGAGTAGAACATTTGACAGGTTATAACATGTTATCTGATTTTCCTTTCTTACATAATGTTTTTGTTTCTGAGGAGATCAGTGCTTAGGAAGCAGCTAACTGTTTAGGCAGTCCACAGTGTCAAAAGCAGCCAAATCAAACTCTGAAATTCTATTATTTGTTGTATGGAGAGGAATGTCAGTCATCTTAGGAGATAAAATTGTCAAAGACATGCTCTCATTAGTTAAACATTGTTCTCATCTCACTTTTTGTTCTGCATCAGTTAAATTATTTTATCACGATTCCTTTCACAACATTTCCAGAGATTGGGTCTTTTTCTGTATCAGACTGCCTTCAATCTACTGGGGATAAACCGCATGTAGCTACTAGCCACAAAAGGGTGAAAGCTGAAGAACACTGATGATTGTTGAGTCCATTTTGTTTTTCATAACTGGAACTGAGGCATATCTGCAACTCATATCTCACCTGATACTTTTAACTGTGGCGCATTGCCATTACATAATAATCTGTGGCAACTAAACTTTCTCTGAATCTGATATGACCTCTAAAACCCTTTAGCTGCTGAAAAATGGAGAGTTTTATTTATTTATTTTTTTTTTACAAAAGATGTTTTTCCCTTTCAGTTAAAAAGAAAAACCAAAACACCATTGTTTTTCCCTAAATCATGTATAAAAACATTGCAATAAATGAGGAAGAGCAATCGCTTCGGCTCCTTGACGAACCCACATCTTGACACTGCTTTGCTTGCTGCGTGCACAACTGTGCATCGCACAATAACCAAGGGATGGGCTATAAACTGTAATCTGAGACCAGACCAGAACAAAGTGGCAGTAAGATGGAAAAGTAATGCTGTTTGCCTCACACTCGAATGGACGGATGGTTGTGTTACTATGTTCAGTCAGGTGTATCCCAGCTGCGAGCTCAAAAGAAAAGCTGCATTTAATGAGGGAGATGTTTACAGAGAAATCACGGTTAACCAACCACGTAAGGCAGAGGAATTAGTGATGTGTCGGTTGCGAACGAACCGGCTCTAAGAGTCGGCTCTTTGAAGTGAATGACGGGAGCCGGCTCGTCATTGGGAGCCGTCCCCTCCCCCCTCCCCTCTTGCTTTGGTGAAAGCTACAGGTGATTGGTCACCATGTGTAACTGCGTGTCCAGACTGTCCACACACAGAGCAGTAGAGGCGGGGAAGAGGGAGGATCAGACTCAGACACACAGCAGAGCACATGCGGGTGGAGGGAGATGAGAGGGAATGAGGAGGAGGAAAAAGGCGAGCGAGAGAGAGGAGAGTGCGACGAAGACGGTGAGAAAATGAGCGCCAGCAATCGGAAAGTGGATATTTCTTAAAGTGTTCAGTTATTAAATCCATAGAAATGATAAATATTTGACATATTGCATATTTTTACATTAGTAAATCATTTTACATATAGTTTTGCATTATTTTGGTTATAAATGGACTCTACGCAACAGAAAATCTGAGGCGCCACTTGGGAGCCGAAAGAGACAGATCTTTTTGGTGAGCTGAGCCAAAAGAACCGGCTCTCTAAAAAGAGCTGGAATTCCCATCACTAAGAGGAATAAACGGCATTCATGCAGATGCACTAATAGTTTTATAAATCTCTTAAGTTTGAATGCCTTTTGTGGCTGAGGTATTAGGATTAAATGAATATAAATTACATGGCATAAAAATATATTACAGCACTGTTAGACCATCTTTCTTAATCAACAATGTGCAAAACCAAAGTAAGTCTTAACGACATTTATTTACCCACTGTTTTATCGTACCAAACAAGAAAGAAATCCATGTTATTTATTTTAAAACTAGCAAATCATCTCATTTTCTACAAAGATAAATATGTGACTTCTCTTCTGAACATTTGTTATTATAATAGGTAATAAAAAAGAAGCAATTGCAGTTTTAACTTTAGCTCTACTGTAAATGAAACTATCATCAACTTCTGCTAAATTGTGCTATTGTGAGGTTTCCACGCAGGCGGACTGTGAAGTCTCACACTCCTCCAGAGTTCAAAAATAAGAGACAAAACAAATGTTACTAATATTTAGATGCTGTTTCTGTAAAAAGATTCAAAATATACAAGAATACCATTGGTAAAAATGTTTTGTTGGTGTTTTCAGTACTGCAGTCATATTTGTTTCAAAGTTTAAGGGTAAGTTTACCTAGGGGTACTTTAAAGTTGTTGTGGCAAATCTGCAAACAAGCTAGGATTTGAAAGCAAGCACGGTCATGGAACATTCACCCCTCCCTCTTCCCTGCCGGAACCGGACACCGTGATGCCGGAGGAAACAAGATGTCGCCGTTTTCTAGGTCCAAACGTCTTTTGTTTTCCACAACTTCAAATGGTAATTTTTTTTAAGCAGAAGACAACTAACACCATTGATGTTCTGTTGCTAAACACACAAGTGCACAATGAATGGAGGACCCGGGGATGTGCGGAAGTGTAGCATGTTGGCGAGACCGACAACGTGTTATTGCGGATATTTTTAGACAAATGCAAGGGAACACTTTTATTAATCTTATTTTTTTATCACCACAACATATCTATAGCTATACTATGTTGGGACGTTGTCAAGAAGCATAAAAAAACAATTGAAGCTGCTTTTAGCTGCTGTAAAAATATTTTAATGAATGATGGAAATTTTGTAACTGCTTGTTACCAGTCAGTAAATGCGCTTTGTCCTCACAGGCTCCTGTAGAAAGAAACATGGTGTATAATATGGCATTGCCTCGAGACTTAGACCAGCTCTAGTGTACTTAAGACCTTTAGACAATTTTTATGGTTATGTCACAAAGCCATCAATATTTTTCAACAACTAGGTATCATTGCATTTATTTTGATTTATAGTTCCATAAATTAATGGTAAAAACTAAACATTGTCTTGTTAAGTAATGAATCAGTGTTCAGTTTGAGGTTATCGACAGAGCATCTCACCACACAGCTCTTGATCTTTGATGGTGACCTTCTGTTTGTAGTTTCACATCAGTTGAATTTTGTGAAACTTTATGGCCAACATGTCTGCAACATGAAAATATTTTGAATTAGGAAATGAGAGAACTTAAGCCGCTGCTGTAACATTTGTGATCAGATTGTAGTTTCTTTTTATTTTGGAGCTGTTGGAGCACACCTTATCCTGTCAGTTCTGTCAAGCTCATGCATTGATTTTTGTAATTTTTATATATTTCTGGTTTGTGTTCTGCAAGTCCGTGCTGTAAAAAAAATGCAAGTATCACACCGAGATACTATCTAAATGACTCAGATATTTATCAGAGATCAAAAAAATACCTTGATTGGAACATTCAGTCATCTGATGATATTTTACCTAATGCAGAAACGCCGGCTCTTTATTTAAAGCACAACTTTCACATTTGTTACGAGTACTCTGCCACCTCACACCCTTTTATTTAATACTTTTAATCTGGCAAACTTTATAAAATTATGGGAGGCTACAGGCTGGAGTATAGCCTTTGTAATTTCTAGGCTTGATTACTGCAACTTTCTTTATTCAGGGTTGTGTCAGTCATCACTGCGTTGCCTACAGGTTGTGCAGAACAGCGCAGCAAGGTTCCTGACTGGGACCAGGAAACGGGACCACATCAGTCCGGTTCTGGCCTCCCTGCACTGGCTTCCGGTTTGCTATCGTGCACAATTCAAAATCCTCGTCTTTGTTTACAATTTTTTCCAGGGTGGTGCTCCCCCTATCTGGCCACTCTCCTGAACAAACATTCCCCATCACGCGCTCTGCGCTCCTCTGACCAAGGCCTGCTAGCTGTCCCTCATTCTAGGTGTCGTACTCGCGGGGACTGGGCTTTCTCAGTCCTAGCACCGTTACTCTGGAACCAGTTGTGACCCTCACTTAGGCTGTCCCCATCTCTGCCAGTCTTTAAGAGTCGCCTAAAAACCCACCTTCACCGCTTGGCGTTTCCTGAACATGTTTGATTCGGCCCTCTTTTACGTTGAATTTCTTTCACAGTTTTCATTGGTTCACTCTATCCATTGTTTTACCCCTCTGTCCTGTACTAGAATGTTTCACCTTTTTTTGTAATTTGTGTTTTGTAATTTGAATAGCTTTTATTTTTTAATTGCTTTTATTTTTGATTTATTCACTATATTTGTACTTCTACTGTACCATGTTCAGCGCCTTGGGCTTCCTGACAGGGTTGCGGAAGGCGCTTTATAAATAAAGCTTTGATTTGATTTGATTACTTTAGTTTTTGGTACCAGTGTGAAAATGAATCCACACCTGGGTTGTGTTGTGGTCTTTGTGTGATTTTAACCATTTGTCTCAGAGAGTTTTCACCTTGAATTAAATCTCTCAAATCAACTACTGGGGATAAATATCTGGAAAGTTTTAACCGTCCCACTGCCTTTATGGGTGACTCCGCGAGGAAAGTTGACCATCGAGCAGGATTGATGGTTTATCCCATGGCAGGGGTGAGGTGGTGCTCACTCCTCACCCCTGCCACATGGACCCAAGGGATAAAGCAATCCTGCTCAATGGTCAACTTTCCTTGCGGGGTCACACCCATTAGGACAGTGTAAGGGTTAAATATGGTTGTATATGAAATAACCAAGCTGCTTCTGAGGATTTTTATGAATAATCTATACTGAAGTGTTACTTATTGTGTATGTGTTTGGGTTACTGCTTCATGCTTTTGAAATTGATCATTTTAAATTGAGAGTTAAATGTTTAGAAATGTCAGAGGCTTAGCTGCAGCTTGTCTGTCCATCAGTAAGCTTCTGGCCTTCAGAGCACAAACGCTTTTACCATCAAAAATTTGCAATGTAAGATGCAAGATGTCGATAGTGGAGACACCAGGCAGGCAGATCCAAAACTTAGAGCCAAGATTCTTGTCCCCAAGGTAAAAGTAGACTGCGGAAAGTCCAGTACCCTCCGTAGCCTTCCTGGTGATGCACTGACTTTGAACATGAAAAAGTGATTTCTAAACAGAAAAACATCTCAGATTCAAAGGATTGAAATATCTGGAGAGTGTAAGAAGAACATCTGCTTTGAACTTGCGTGGCATCAAGAAACCCATAAATATTAAAAAAGAGTGTGTTGGATCCCATGCCCTCAGCAGTGTTTGGAAAGGTCACAGCCCAATCGTGTCTAAATCTGTTTTCTAACACCAGAAATGATACCTTGTGTTTGCCATGTCAGGCCTTCCACTGAGCAGTATAATCATCATCACACTGTGCAAAATAACTCTGTAACATAAGAACCAAAAGCCCCCAACTGAATTGCAAAATAACCTAAATATGATGCAAAAGATCATTTTCACTTCACATATAAATTTCTGTTTACATTTTTTCATTTTTTTGTCCATCATGTATCATTAGGTATGCTGAAAAGATGGCAAGAAAGATGATGCTCTGCAAGAAACTTGCATGGCCATGAAAATATTTATTGTGAGATTGGCCCATAAATCACAAATGCACGTTGTAGCCAATGCCATGACACGTATACATAAATCCCTCTCTTTTATATTGCATTAAAGTGTATTTTTCAGTCAAGTGTATATTCTCATCTAACGCTAGCACGAGGCACTTGGGAAATGCAGGGGCGCAGAAGAGAGGAAACTAAAATTACAAATTTCAGGAGCATCTAAGTCCATTGTCAAGCCCAATACAAGTTAATAGTAATTGATCCTCATGTAGCAGCAACACTCAAGAAATCCATCCATTGATAAACACTTTGTTGAGAAAGTCACGCCGCAGCTCTGGCAGTAGCTTTTCGTTTCATTTGTGAAAATGAGCCAACAATTTATTTCTAATCCAAAAATGGTAGAAATGGGCTAAGCACAATGGTTGTCTGCATTGCTCTCTCAATATGATTTATGGCACAGAATTTCTGTATATTTCTTCTGCAATAATAAGAAAATACAGCAATAAATCTGGAAATGTCAGGCAATTTTGTTATCACCTTGTTGGAATATCTGAATACATTATTAGAGGAGAGGAGAGGAGAGGAGAGGAGAAGACAGGAGAGGGGGAAACGTGTTAGACATTTCAGTGAGAAATTGCTTGTGCGCTTACCGCCAAACTGTAGCTCAACACCGTCAAGAGTCTTTGGGGTGGAAGGATGGATAAACAGATGGAGAGATGGATTCCTGCTTTTCATCGTGGCATTTAAACACCTTTGATCTGTTAAGCACGAAAATCAAAGCATCTTTTTGTCATTTCATCGGCTAAATCCTTAATCAGTTAATCAATCCATAAAATGCTAATGAAAATAATTGTTATCTGCCTCTCTAATAAATAAACACCTTTTGTTGTTGATTTGGCTGCCAAGGCACAAGGTTTGTGTCACAATAACAAAATCTTTTGCATTGTGCTGTATACCATCATTATAATTATGTGTAATTATTGCGTAATTACACAATTATGGCTCTGCTGGAGTAACATTGGAGAGATGCAGAATTTCTTGATGCAGCATAACTATTTATGAGCTAGCCTTTTCATGCAGCCGCGTTCAGTAATCACTCGGAGATGAATACAGCCCACATGCACAGTCGTGTTCCTGGACATGCTTGTCATCATTGCAAAGGTCACTGAAGCCCCACCACTCCACCACTTCACCCTACCCTACCCTCCCACGACCACCACCCCACTCCTTCTTGTCAAACACAGAGAGAGAGAGAGAGAGAGAGAGAGAGAGAGAGAGAGAGAGAGAGAGAGAGAGAGAGAGAGAGAGAGAGAGAGAGAGAGAGAGAGAAAAGCACACTAAGAAAAAGAGGTTGGTATGGAGATCACTAGCTCATTTGTCTCTTTATCAGACTATGTCTCCCTCTCTCCAGAGGAGGTGTCTGTTTGAAGAATGTGCCACGGTTGGGAGGATGAATTTGCATGATGAACTTGGAATTTATTTATTTATTTTCCAACAGGCAGCTCCCCACCATCATCCTCATGCTTTTTTTTACCTTCCCTTTTTTTCCAAACTGATTTCCATTACACTCAGGGCAGCTACAGATTCTTTGTCAGTTAAAGGAAATGTTGTAGATAATGACTGTGCCCCCTAAGCTGTCACACACGGAAAAGCAAAGATTTGTTACAGAACATTAAAACACAAATTCTCAGTCAAAGCCTCCGTAGTAGTTTTTCCAGGCAGCAATCCGCTGGCATTATCCATAAAAATCCACACACAAAAAAGAAACGTCAGAGGACTATAACATGTTGCGGGTGCAGTAAGTGAGTGAGAAACAATCTGATTAGAGAAGTCAGACTTTATTTCTTTTTGCTGAATTATTAATGCTACAAACGTTGCCATCAGAGCTAACCTTCTCCTGGTTGGTTAAAAGTGGGTGCCATTGATAGAGGTGAATTACTCACAGATGAATCATTTTCACAGATGCTCCACAGCTGCAGCAACACTCAAGGTCCGTTTAAACCGTTGATGATAGCTAGCTATAACATCATCGTAGAACCAGGAATTACTTTGTCATTACCACCACAACAATAAATGTATTCAGAGGGACGGCTGCATCCAGAAAGCACCAAACATAACAACCACTCAAACGAAGTTTACTACACGTCTGTGTTTGACCTGCAGACAGAGAAGCGGTGTGATTCGACCGAGGCGCCTGTTTGATGAGAACATTGATCTGTATCTCGTAACGCACACACGGGAGAAGTGACAATTGCCTGTCTCCTTTTAGAGCTGCCATTTTATGGCAGTTGTAGACGCAGCAATAGCAGGAAAAAATAAATAAAATACCTGCTTATCAAAGAAGAGGCTGTGTGATAAATCAGAGAGCCAACTTCAAAAGTTGTTTGGTCAATTTCCCGTGCATGCATATGAATTTTATACAGTCTTGCTGGTTTTTTGGATAATGCATGTTTTTAAAAAAAAGCGTAATTTACAAGATGTCTTTGTTGGATTGTAGCGTGTGTGTGTGTGTGTGTGAGACATTTGGCAGTACACAAGTTTGATTGTTGATTATTTAAACTTCCCCAGTTGGAACCGTAGTTCATTTAATTTTATTTTCACATCTATTTAAAAGAAACAAGTCTTCAAGTGACACAAATCATATGAGCTAAATCTTTGACACAAAATTATTCCATTTAAACCACACGACCTCTCAATGATCACGTTTCACAGAGACAGTTATCACTATCAACATTCTGGATCTTTGCACTGTGTGACAGAGTACGTGGGACAAAGGATTGCAGAGCCCATCTCGTAACTGAAGGGATGTGGGATCGAGTCCTGCTCGCTCCGTCTTAGTCATTGTGTCTTTGGGCAAGGCATTTAAAATGACATTACACAGTTTCATGCTTCTTTGACCTGCTGGATTGTGAAAGAACATAAAAAGCTAGAAACATGCTGATTCTTCCTGATGTAAGAAGAGAGTCTCCTCTTTCTTTTGGTAGTTTTGGCCGACAGGTCTGTAATGGTGACCCAGTTTAAATTTGCTCTGACTAAATGGAAGAATTATGGCTCAAAACTGAAGGATTAAACAGGATTTTCAGTCAGAACAGGAGATAATCAACAGTGTTTTTTACAGCAGAGTGATCATGGAAATGTCAAGGGCTTCAAATATGTATAAAAGTAAGATCATACATGATTTTCAAGTTTAATTAAAGAGCTATGCCAAGAAGAATTAATACATTTTGGGTCAAATTTGCCAAATGTTATTTTACTTTTCTTGCTAGTAGTTTGTTGAATAGTATGAAATTGATTAAATCACAAATAAGAAGTTTTAAAACAACCAAACATTTCATTCAAGGTAAAAATTATTATAAATACGTTCAAGGTTCTATTTTTGGATCATATTTGTGAGCCTGACTCTAGTGCAGTCAGTGTCCAGTCATGAACTTCCATGCACGTCACTTAAAAAGCCTGAAACAGTCATCAGACATCCTGATGTTTCGTTCCTACAAAGAGATATGCAAGATCCAGGTCACTGATAGTTGTTTTTTTATATTAAAACAAATGTTCTAAAAGGGTTTCTTGAAAATGTATGAATAGTAACTGAAGTGATTTTTTTTGCAGCAAATGCTCGTGCATCAGGGTGCAGGGTTCTGATGACAGAGTGAAGATTACGGTCTTTAGCAGGCACATGTTGGTGGGGGTTATAATAGAAGGTTGGAGGCAGCTAGAGTAGCACATACCTGATTAATCAATGGATTATTTAAATACTCAATTGCTAAAACCTTCGGTAGACACTTCACATGAATCACATAACTTTGATTTTCCAGCTGCTGCTGATTCATCTCAGTGACGCCGTTCCTTCTGCAGACGACACCCTCAGACTAAAGGTGGATCTGCATGTGCAGTACACAAGAAAACACCACATGTTATTACACTCAGGTAGACAGTGTCAACATTAACTTTCACCTCTGTACCTGAGAAGTGGATTTGTAATCCCTGTAAGTCCCATTAAGCAATTATGAATCGATTTATGGAAGTTATGAAACTGTCAAATCCCAGTTCAACACCAGTAAACGGATATGCCCTGACACTGCACCATTAAGCAGGAATAATTCCACATGTCATCTCTGTTCCATAACTGGGGTGGTGTTAACACATGTATGTGCATGTTTTATGCCTTTCCTCTTTAGAAAAATATTAATGTCTTAAGATTCCCTTATATATAAATTGCGGATTTTCATGAAAAATAAATAAATGAGAGCAAATATTAAATCTTTGCTAAATATAGTGTATTTGTATGAGGTTCCGAATGTGCCAAACATGTGTCTATGTATTGTCTCAGTCTGTCGTTACTCTCTGTTGTCACATGCTGTTGTCTGGTGCTGTTGTCACGTGCTGTTGTCTCGTGCTGTTGTCACGTGCTGTTGTCTCGTGCTGTTGTCTGGTGCTGTTGTCACGTGCTGTTGTCTGGTGCTGTTGTCTCGTGCTGTTGTCACGTGCTGTTGCCTCGTGCTGTTGTCACGTGCTGTTGTCTGGTGCTGTTGTCTCGTGCTGTTGTCACGTGCTGTTGTCTCGTGCTGTTGTCTGGTGCTGTTGTCACGTGCTGTTGTCTGGTGCTGTTGTCGCGTGCTGTTGTCTGGTGCTGTTGTCACGTGCTGTTGTCTGGTGCTGTTGTCTCGTGCTGTTGTCACGTGCTGTTGTCTGGTGCTGTTGTCTCGTGCTGTTGTCACGTGCTGTTGCCTCGTGCTGTTGTCACGTGCTGTTGTCACATGCTGTTGTCTCGTGCTGTTGTCTCGTGCTGTTGTCTGGTGCTGTTGTCTCGTGCTGTTGTCTCGTGCTGTTGTCTCGTGCTGTTGTCTGGTGCTGTTGTCTCGTGCTGTTGTCTGGTGCTGTTGTCACGTGCTGTTGTCTGGTGCTGTTGTCTGGTGCTGTTGTCACGTGCTGTTGTCACATGCTGTTGTCACGTGCTGTTGTCACGTGCTGTTGTCACGTGCTGTTGTCTCGTGCTGTTGTCACGTGCTGTTGTCTCGTGCTGTTGTCACGTGCTGTTGTCACGTGCTGTTGTCACGTGCTGTTGTCACGTGCTGTTGTCACGTGCTGTTGTCTCAGTCTGTCGTTACTTAGACACATATAAATACATAGACACATTTAAATACATAGACACATTTAAATACATAGACATAGACACATATAAATACATAGACACATATAAATACATAGACACATTTAAATACATAGACACATTTAAATACATAGACATAGATACATATAAATACATAGACACATTTAAATACATAGACATAGACACATATAAATACATAGACACATTTTAATACATAGACATAGACACATATAAATACATAGACACATTTAAATACATAGACACATTTAAATACATAGACATAGACACATATAAATACATAGACACATATAAATACATAGACACATTTAAATACATAGACACATTTAAATACATAGACATAGATACATATAAATACATAGACACATTTAAATACATAGACATAGACACATATAAATACATAGACACATTTTAATACATAGACATAGACACATATAAATACATAGACACATTTAAATACATAGACATAGACACATTTAAATACATAGACACATTTAAATACATAGACATAGACACATATAAATACATAGACACACATTACTGCAACACAGTGCAGTGTGCTTACAAATACATAGACACGCACAGAAATACATAGACACATTTTTGGCACATTCGGAACCTCATATATTTGATGCTGCAATGTGCTTGAATAGAGAAGGAAAATTAGAATGTACAAGTTGTCGAGGTCATTGTGGGACTGCAGTATAGTAAAAAATTAATTGCATTAACAAGCTTTATTTTTTTTCGCCTTATTCACAGAAAACTCTCCAGCATTTTTATAAGATATGACCTACAGAATCTATATATGGTGTTCATTGGCATCTTAAGATCAGTGGATTAAACAGTCTTGATACCCAGCCCAAAACTGCCATGTGTCATGTCTGTGTCTTCCCTCATGTGTCCCCTCGTGTTCTCCATCCTCTAGGTTCCCATATTGGGTCTCATAAGCGCCCTCATGTGTCCTTTGTCTGCGTCTCATTTATGTGTCTTCTCTTGTAGCTCCAGCCTTTTTGTCCCCAGCTCCCTCCTGGTTTTCTTCATGTCTCTTAGTCTTCCCACCTCAGTTTATATAGGTCTTTTATTTCTCTCTCTCTCTCTCTCTCTCTCTCTCTCTCTCTCTCTCTCTCTCTCTCTCTCTCTCTCTCTCTCTCTCTCTCTCTCTCTCTCTGTGTGTGTGTGTGTGTGTGTGTGTGTGTGTGTGTGTGTGTGTGTGTGTGTGTGTGTGTGTGTGTGTGTGTGTGTGTGTGTGTGTGTGTGTGTGTGTGTGTGTGTGTGTGTGTGTGTGTCCTTCCCCAGCTCGGTGTGTGTGTGTGAGTCCTTCCCCAGTCAGGTCTGTTGTCCTTCTCTGCTCCTCCTCTAATTATTGGTTTCACCTGTGCCAGTTCCCCACACACCTGCTCCTCGTCTCCTATCACTCCATTCCCAGTGTATATAAGCCCTGTCTTGTCTCAGTGTCTTGTCGGGCCATTGTTGTTGTCAGCGTGGTTTTTGGTGCTCTGTGTGAGCTTTGTGTCTCGTCCCCAGTTTGTGCTCTAAGTGAGCTTTTGTTCTCCTGATTCAGGGTTTTTGGACTTTGGGCTCCCTGCTTTGGATTTATTTTTGTGCATCCTTCAAAATAAAGGATTTTTCTTTATATCATCTACTGCCTCGTGTCATCCTGGGGTATCTGCATTTTGGGTCCTAACCATCTCCTACTCATCCCATGACAAAAACACAGGCAGGGTCACAAAGTGTCATTTTATTAGAGCTGCTTGGTGTCATAAATCATTACAGATGTTTCGATTATCAAAGTGTTGCATCTTCAAAAAATAAAATAACTGAGCCTTACTCTGGAGTGTCGTTGAAACTTGTTTACTGAAACGTCTATTCAGAACATGTACAGAACATCAGCATCAATTTGTTACTTACTACTACCGGACACACTCTTCTTCTACTGTGCTTACAACATTATGTAACACAGAGCCTATACTGCCTCTCCTGGCCTTACCATTGTAACAACACCTCTTCTATTTCTTTCAGAAGAATAACAGGAACCTGAGATGTATGTATCTGTGAATAAGAACTATTATGCGTACTCAGATATTTATATGAACAACTAATTCCTCGCGATACCACATCTCCTCCCCCTTTAAGTCCAACTCCACAGTGATCTACAAAATAATAATTTATCTAAAGAATGCTTAACAAACAAGCAACACGTAATCATGGTAACCATCCAACCTAACATATATTCACTTATATCAGAACACTGTGTTGCTCTATTCCTGGAAGATCTCACACTATCTAACAAAGTCCTTTAAAGTCTCTGGTGGACGTCTCTCTCGCTGAGAACGTCGCAACACGGGTGACACGGAGGGGTCTCCAGGAGCCGGAGTCTCCGGAGCATCAGGCAACTCCGATGCCGTAGGTTGTGGCGATGTCCCGGCTGGCCAAAAGCACTCAGGCACTGCTTCTTGGTCCTGCAATGGCTCCACCTCCCTGTCCACTGTACTGGGCACAGTGTCACTGTACTGGGCCACTCTTGCTCTCACCTGATCCACGTGCCGCTTCATAGTTTGACCTGATCCAATGGTAACAATGTAAGACACTGGACCCGATGCTCTCACAATGACTGCAGGAATCCACTTCGGGCCATAGGAGTAGTTTCTGATGAAGACCTGGTCTCCTGGTGTGAAACTCCTCAGTCTTTTCTTGGTGTCATGATTTTCTTTCTGTTTCAATTGTTTGTGCTGCACTTTATTTTTTACATCAGGCATGAGCAGGTACAAAACTGATCTGAGTCTCCGTGACATCATCAACTCTGCTGGTGATAAACCAGTAGTGGCGTGCGGCGTGATGCGATAACTGAACAGAAATCAAGACAGTCTGGTTTGCAAGGTATCACCTTTGACTTTCTTCATCCCCTCCTTAAAGGTCTGTACCGCCCTCTCAGCCAGCCCATTTGAAGAAGGGTGGAAAGGAGCAGATCTCACATGGTCAATTCCATTCTGTTTCATGAATGACTCAAATTCAGCACTGGTGAAACATGTTCCGTTGTCTGAAACTAACATTTTAGGTAGCCCAAACACACTGAAACTCTGGCGCAGTTTCTCTACAGTCACCTGCGATGTCGAGGATTTCACAGGGTACACGTCCATCCACTTGGAATGAGCATCCACAATGATTAGAAACATCTCCCCGAGGAAAGGCCCTGCATAGTCCACATGGATTCTGGACCATGGGGACTCCGGCCACTCCCACGGGTGCAATGGTGCGGTCGGTGGTGACTTATGGTGTTTCTGACACTCTTCAAATGCCTGCACTTCTCTTTCAATGCTCTCATCCATCCCTGGCCACCATACATAAGACCTAGCCAAGCCTTTCATCTTCGACATACCTGTATGAGTCTGGTGCAGGAGTTTCAATATTTTGTCTCTGCCTTTGGTGGGAATAATTACTCTGGCTCCCCAGAGCATGCAACCATCCCTCACACTCAGTTCCAGCTTCCTCTGTCGATACGGTTTTAAACCGGCATCGGTCTGAACTGGCCAACCCTTTAAGGTGTACTCGTGTACTTGCGACAACACTACATCCTTCGCTGTCCATCTTTTGAACTGTGCAGTGTCCACCAAA
Organism: Nothobranchius furzeri; assembly: GCF_043380555.1. Classification (NCBI taxonomy): domain Eukaryota; kingdom Metazoa; phylum Chordata; class Actinopteri; order Cyprinodontiformes; family Nothobranchiidae; genus Nothobranchius; species Nothobranchius furzeri. Next base: position 40,030,988 of record NC_091749.1, read on the forward strand.
GTGTCATCCAGTACATCCATCATTAAAACCTGCTCAGCCATTTCTTGCTCAGATGTTGAGTCTGGTACCGGCAACCGGCTGAGCGCATCCGCGTTTTCATGGTGTTTACCTGGCTTGTACTTGATGTTGTACTCGTAAGCACTCAATGTCACGGCCCATCGTTGTACTCTTGGTGAGCCCATCTGAGGTATAGGCTTCTTTTCATTGAACAGTGAGATTAGAGGCTTATGATCTGTGTAAATCGTGAAAACTCGGCCATACAAGTATTTGTGAAATTTCTTGATGCCAAATATCACCGCTAAGCCTTCTTTGTCCAGCTGAGAATACTTCCTTTCAGCAGGAGAGAGTGTGCGTGACATGAACCCCAAAGGTCTCTCACTTCCATCCTCCATCTTATGTGACAATACGGCACCTACACCGTATGGGGATGCATCACAGGAGAGAACCAACTCCCGGTCAGTAGAATAATGAACTAACACCTCTGCTGAGTTCAACAGGTTCTTGGATTTCTGAAAAGCTTCCTCTTGTCTCTTTTGCCATGTCCACCGTACCTCGTGTCTCAAAAGTTCATGTAAGGGTGCCAGTAGGGTTGCCAGGTTTGGAAGGAACTTGTTATAGTAATTTAGCAACCCTAAGTATGCTTTCAGTTCAGTGACATTTGTGGGGGTAGGTGCATCCCTGATGGCTTTAACTTTCTTTTCCACTGGGTGGAGCCCCTGAGCATCCACTATGTGCTCCAAGTACTCCACTTCCTCTTGCATGAAAACACACTTGCACCTCTTTAACCTCAACCCAGCCTCCTCCAACCGGGTCAACACCTCATCCAGGTTTTTTAGATGGCTTATCTCATCCACTCCAGTCACTAAGATGTCATCTAAATACACAGCTACCTGTGGTATCCCCTTCAAGAGACTTTCCATGGTCCTCTGGAATATTGCTGGAGCAGAGGCCACTCCAAAAGGCAATCTGTTGTACGTGAACAGCCCCCTAGGTGTGTTTACTGTCACGTATTTTTTTCGATTCGTCATCCAAGAGGATTTGCTGGTAAGCGTGGCTCATGTCTAATTTTGAGAACTGCTTACCCCCGGACAGTGTGGCAAACAAGTCCTCCATTCTGGGTAGGGGATACTGCTCCAGGGAAGCCACTGTATTTACAGTAAGCTTGTAATCTCCACACAGTCTTATTTTCCCCGTGGGCTTCAGAATTGGCACTACTGGTGCCGCCCATTCAGCATATTTTACTGGCGAGATGATGCCTTCTTTCAAAAGTCGATCTATTTCCTCGTTGACTTTTGCTCGCATAGCATAGGGAACAGAACGTGGACGGAAAAATCGTGGAGTGGCATCATCTTTCACATGAATCACAGCTTTCATGCCTTTCAGGGTGCCCAGCTCCTCTTTGAATACAGCCTCATGTTCATTTAACACCTGCTGAAGTGTTTTTCCCATTGTTTGGACACTGTGCAGCTTTCTGTGGTTACGACTGTTTTTTACTTCATTCCAGTCCAATTTAATTTCCTCAAGCCAAGCGCGACCTAGCAAAATGGGGCCGTCGCCTCCGACCACCACCAGAGGCAGATGTTCTTTCTGCTTCTTGTAATTTACACTGACTCGTGTTGCACCAATTACCTTAACAGGATCCCCTGTATAAGTTTCCAGCTTGATTTTGATGGGATGCAGGCTAAGGGGCTTAGTGTTTTTTCCCGTTTCTCTGAATGTTGCTTCGTTCATGACGGTTAGGCAACACCCAGTGTCTATTTCAAAGTTCACCCTTTTTCCATCAATTTGCATATCTACAGTGTAGGGGTCTACTTTCCTCAAGTGTACCACACTGCCACGCCCTAACTTGTACACTTTTCTTTTGTGCTCTTGACTGCACTTAACACAGTTCATCGTGAACGACTCATCCTCAGAGCTGTCAGTTTGGCCGTTATCTTTTTCCTCGCCCACTTTGTGAGTACGGTAGTGTGAACTCTGCTTTCTGTCTTTCTTTACATATGTCGATGCATACTTTTTCTGGTTCAGTTTTGTCTTGCTTCTACAAGCTCTGGCTATGTGTCCCACTTTACCACAAGCATGGCATTTTTCTTGTTTGTACTTACAGTCTGCCGCTGTGTGCTTAGTTCCTGTGCAACGATAACACTCCTTGCGTTCTCCTGTAAAGGTACGACTCTCCTGTTGTCCTTTGCTGAGGTTAAAACATTTTGCTGTCGCCCCTGAGGTTTGCAGATCCTGTGCATTTTTATTTGCAGTCTCCATGGCTACTGCAATTGACAGGGCCTTGTCAAACGTAAGATCTACTTCTGACAAGAGACGTCTCTGAATTCGGTCATCTTTAATTCCGCACACGATCCTGTCTCTCAACATTTGTTGTAACGTGTTGCCATAGTTACATTCCTGCACCAGGCGACGCAGCTCCGCTACGTATTCCATGACCATTTCATCCGGCTTGCGGGAGCGAGAGTCAAATTTGTACCTTTGCACAATTTCACTGGGCTTTGGGTCAAAGTGATTTTTCATCAGCAGTACCAGCTCTTGGAAGGTCTTGTCTTTGGGTTTGGCCGGGCTGAGAAGGTTTCGCATCAAGCTGTACGTCGCTGCTCCGACGACACTTATTAAGATCGCTCTTTGTTTTTCTCCATCGTCGATCTTGTTAGCTGCGAAAAACTGCTCGAGTATTTCCATATACTCATCCCAAGTCTGACTCTTTGGGTCGAACGCTACTAGGGTACCAATTGTAGCCATTTCTGCTTCGAGGTTACTGGCTTCTATTACCAGCCGACACACTTTTGCATTCTTTGAAAAGCTAGCCAAACCTGTAGCGGGCTCCGCCACTTTTTTTTCTTCAGACCGGTCGAACCAAACTCCTTCCCCCTAAGCGTCCTCGTCGCCAAAAAGATGTTGCATCTTCAAAAAATAAAATAACTGAGCCTTACTCCGGAGTGTCGTTGAAACTTGTTTACTGAACCGTCTATTCAGAACATGTACAGAACATCAGCATCCATTTGTTACTTACTACTACCGGACACACTCTTCTTCTACTGTGCTTACAACATTATGTAACACAGAGCCTATACTGCCTCTCCTGGCCTTACCATTGTAACAACACCTCTTCTATTTCTTTCAGAAGAATAACAGGAACCTGAGATGTATGTATCTGTGAATAAGAACTATTATGCGTACTCAGATATTTATATGAACAACTAATTCCTCGCGATACCACTGTTGAGGGTCTGACCTCATGAGGAAATTACTATGCAGTGATTTTCTCCAAAATGACTGTGCTTAAATTGCTCTGAAAAGCAAATAACCACATCAGCGCCAAGAAACTTCATTTCCCATGATGCTTTGCACACGGAAGCATTGGGATGATGTCACCGCCTAATACCAGAAACACGTTCTGCGCATGTGCGGGAGGCCGTGGAGCTTTTCCCGCGAACTAAGACCATAAATCTTCAGCAGAGACAAAGGAACCTCGTTCTTTTGCCCAGGATACCTGGCGGTAAGGACACGCTTGTCGAACGCTCCGACAACTTGAGCACGCGGAAGCTCTAAATGCCCAAGTTGAGCCCACGGAACTGCTGGAAACTACACTCCAACTCCATCAGGACCTGACTGGGAACGAGCGGAGCTCCATCCAGCTCTCAGAGACGCTGTAAGTTGTCAAACTCAGCACAAAAGAAACTTCGTTCTCTTTGTGTCCAGCCCGTGGAGAAACACTCACGGAGAACGCCAAACAATGGAGAAAGCATCAAACCGACGGATGACGCTGAAAACTGCGGAGAAACACGGAGAACCGTCAAATCAAACAGTGAGGGACGCCTCGCTCTTCTGGTGATCAGAAAACTCATTTCTCTCTCTCCTTTTCTTCTCCCGTTTCCTCTATAGTCCAGAATAAGCAATAAAACCGCGCTATTGCTTAAAAAGTAGCTTCGTGTCTTCCTCTTTCGTTCCCAAACACGTCCGTCAGGCCATTTTGAAAGAATAAACTGCTTATTTATCATTGTTTGAATATCTTTAAAGGTTTCGGCCATGGCCAGGCTGATAAACTAAAAGATATTAACTTGTGATTAATCTTTTGTGTTGTTTCATGATCCTTTGAAATGTTTTGAGTGATTTAAGGTTAAGTTACTACTGATTCTAAGTGCTTTGGAAGTTAAAGTGCATGTTGCCACCCACACTTTAGCCAGACAAAGGGGTCAGCCATCTTGCATACAGACTCCATTTTAGAAACACACACACATACATATACACAAAACACCTTGAACATTATTTTGAATATACATCCTTTTATTATATCACATGGTTATTATCCATTTATGCCACTGTTTATTCATTTGACAAATTGTTAATTAAACGTTATAAAATTCAGATTTTCGTCTCCAGTAGCTTTGTTGTGTCGAAGAGAAGTCTCTGCTCCAAGGATTCTACGAACTTCAAGAAAGACTGATAAGAGTTTTGGATTCAATTTTTCCCCGGTTAAAGGGGAATGGTGCCCCGTATATCTAAGAATATCTTAATTAATTAATAAATCAGTAAATATTCCCATATTTACAGAATTTATTGAAGAATCCAAAAGTAAGTTAAAGCTTACAAATTGTTCGCTCCTAATAACCCCAACACCACACAAAGTGATGGGTAAAAATAAAGAAAATAGGAAAAACATCTGCATTATTTTCCATTTTAATCCAGTTCATTAATGGATGAAAAATTAACAGAAGCTATTTATGTTTATGTTTATGTATTTGTTATTTTGTGACACTATACAGATTCACCAAAATAAAATAATAATTTAAACAAATTCTATGTGTGTGTGTTTTTTTAATAAGACATTATTTCTGGTGCAAAAACAAAACCAGTGTATATACGTATTTCACAGCAGACAATTTAACTTGTAAGCCAAGCGCAGGTGTGTTAAACTCCTGCAGCTGTGCATGCTGAGTGTTCTAAATGAAATGCAACCCTCATTATTATACGTGCTTTTTCCACTCTTTCAAGTCAAAGTGCCGTGCCGTGAAATGAGTCTGTTGCATCAAATCACCAGTTTGACTCTGTCCCCCATTCTGTGCCTGTGTATGACAAAACGATCCTTTAACAGGAGGACACTTCAACAGAGTTTGATTTAACAACTGAATCATTGTTTACACTCATACACATTACAATAAGATACTCATTAAAGGGGCATTATGGAAGTTTGACAGCCAAAACATGTAAAGAAATAATAAATTTCTTCTTCATACATTCTCCTGCAATGCCCTGGTCCTGTAGAACGAGCCTTGGCATTTTTACTGTGATTGCCTGTTTTTCTGTAAAATCACAGAAAAAGAGAGCTGCTCGGGTCAAGCAGGCTGCTTCATGCACGTTCAAGCTCAGGCATAGCCCGTAGCATTCGCTATCAGTAGCTTTAGCAGCAGAGAGAGAGGCATTGCCACTTTGTCGCTGTTCCTAACGCCTAGTGACAAATCTAGCTACATTTCTGAGGACCCTTAGCTAGTTTCTGTAGAACTGTCTGCTAAATATTTCCTGCAAATTAGCAACAAAATAGCCATTTTCGCTCCGTTTCAGCTGTCATCAAGGATATAACCCCAAAATTCCACTACCTCCGCTCCGCCCCCGCCTTCCACAGGCGCTCGCTTCCGAACTCAATTTTTACTGGTACCCGCTCTACAACGGCTCCGCTCCGGTGCGGAGACCTGAGGTGCGCAAACAGGCATGCGCGGGATTTTCGAGATCTTGCGATACAGTCCGAGCAATAAACGCGGAAGTTAGATCCAAACACCCGCTGTGTGGGAGAAGCATCGAAATGAACTGTTTAATCTGCCCATCATTTGTGTTGAGAGATCAGCAGTGTTTGGATCGGGTTTGGATCAACAAAGTGTGACTACTTTGATAGTGGAAACTGTATTTATGGCTTATTTTTGTGCATTTAAAGTTCAGCCGCCAATGATAGTTGTTAAAAGTTGTTAAACTTGTGTATATGAAACAAAAAACGCTTTTTGTTTATCGATTTATTGTGAAATAACGGAAGTTGTGCTTGCTCCCTTTCCTGTTGGGCGGTTGTGATTTCTGTCCATTGACTGCGGAGGTGCTCCGGCGTCCAGCAAAAATAGAATCAATCCTATTTTTGCCGGATGGCGGAACGGGCCGCAGTGGTGGAACAGCTCTGATTGACAACAACGGGACCGATTTTGCTGCGGAGTTCGTGCTGGAGCGGAGCAGAGTGGAGGTAGTGGAATTTTGGTGTAATAGTTATAGATACAAAGGACATTACTGGTGCTTTAGCTTACCTAGTAAGACGTCAGACTCCCGTGCAGGAGACCTAGGTTCGATTCTGGATGTGAACATAGTTTATTTAGAGTTTCTTTTTCACATTAATGGTAATTTTTTTTACAGTAAGATGCCCAAATTTTTATTTGAGACTCGCCAAACGGCATTGAATTCACAGATAAAAAAGATTTGCATTCAACTTTCATTTTGGAACAATTTTTCAAGTAAGGGAATGGAATGATCTGAGCATGCAGAAGGACTGACCCATCTTAAACCTTTGTCGGCTGTGCTGAAGAGAAAGGTACAGAACCAAATTATTTAATTAATTAGCTGTGCATTCTCCTTTCATCTGTCCTTCGGGCCACACAGACACACACACACACACACACACACACACACACACACACACACACACACACACACACGCACACACAGACACAAGGGACTGTCTCAGCTGTTATTTTCGTTAAGGAGTGTGCACGTACAGCATGCCCACCTCGTGCACGAGCCAACTATTGAAGCTGCCGTTATGCTTTTGGTCTGAAGGGGCCGTTGCGAGTAGGGATGAGCTGGATACTCGTTTCAGACGAGTATCCGGTACGGATAAAGCATTTTTGACGAATACGAGCATGAAACGAGTTAACCTCGTAAATATCTGTAATCGTGCTGAAGGAAAATCCTGATTGGGTAACTGACTGTCTTCACGCTCTGTGATTGGCCAGTCACATAGAGCGCCCGCCCCTCCCTACACACAAAACTTTCTAGCCGGCCGGTCCTGGGAGCGCAGTCTGTCCGGCTCATCCACGCACACACACAGACAGTAACGGATCTCGCTGTGCTTGCTTCACTGTTGCTCACGTTTCTTCAGTTTTCCCTTGGTTTTCTTCAGCTCGCCTCTTTTTTGGTTGAATATTTAAAGTTACTATTTTCGTAACTTACGTGGTGCATTTGACAAGACAGAGCTGACGTGCTGCATCAGTCACTCACTACCTCCGCTCCGGTCGGGTTATTTTTTTTAACTCCATCTCTCACCCTCTTGTCACGAACTCCTCCAGCTGACTGCATTCCATTCATTCCTGCCACCAACGTGGCGACTGACGTCATCACGCCGACACTACTTAAGGAAGTGCCAGCGTTTCATTCATTGCTCAGTCATCGTTCTCACCAGACTTTGTATCGAGTCTCCAGGCTTACCAGCCCTCAAAACCTTCCAAACTACACCTTTAGGAGATAACCACGCCGGTTATCTCCGTCTCTCCGCGTCTGGGCAACCGAACTCTCAGTCACGCTTCTGATCTGCCAACGAACCTGACAGGATGACTGAGCCCCGAATTGACCCAGCGGAGTTCGCGCGTCTGCGTGCCGAAGTGGCTCAACAGCGCGCAACCTTGGATCAGCATACGGCAGAAATGAACCAGCTCCGTGCCATAGCTGATCGCCAAGCCACCAAGATAGAGTCACTCACCGATCTAGTACTCCAGCTGACCACCGCTCTGCAACGTCAGACCGCAGCTGTTCCTGACAGAATGGAACCACGCCTCAGCCTTCCAGATAAGTGGGACGGAACCAGGGGGTCCCCGGAGGGCATGTTGGCGACCCTGGCCATGACTTTTGAGTGCCAGCCAGCACGCTACCCCACATCCTGCTCTCGCGTCGCCCTGCTGACCTCACTGCTGACAGGTCGAGCCGGTGAATGGGCGGCGGCTCTTTACAATCAGAAATCTCCTGCCTGCAATGACTATGAGACTTTTGTAAAGGAGATGAAAAAGACTTTTGTGCACCCCAGCAGCGAGGTCTCGGACGAGACTCGGCTGCTTCAGCTCCGCCAGGGCTCCCAGACGGCGGCTCAGTACACCTCTCGCTTCCGGACGACAGCAGCTCGGTTGAGGTGGGATGACGCCGCCCTAAAGGCCGTTTACCTGGAGGGACTGTCACCCTCTCCCTCTCATGGGCACCGCTCTGAACGCCATCACACAAGCCGCTGTGTTTACTAAACTGGATCTGCGCAGCGCCTATAACCTCATCCGTATTAAGGAAGGTGAGGAGTGGAAGACCGCTTTTATCACGCCCACTGGCCACTATGAATATCTGGTGATGCCTTTTGGACTCTGCAAAAGCCCCGCCGTCTTCCAGCGGTTCATTACAGATGTGCTGAGAGACATGTTGGGTCGCTGGGTCTTTGTGTATCTAGATGACATCCTCATCTACTCTCGCACTGCTGAAGAGCACATCAGGCATGTTCGAGCTGTTCTGTCCCGCCTCCTGGACCATGGACTTTACTGCAAACTGGAGAAGTGTGCATTTCACCAGGAGTCCACCTCCTTCCTGGGTTTTACCATCTCGTCCCAGGGCCTGAAGATGGACCCCCAGAAGGTTCAGGCCGTAGCTCAGTGGCCTCTACCCACGACCCTGAAGCAGCTGCAAAGCTTCCTGGGTTTCTCGAACTTTTACCGGAGGTTTATACGCAACTTCAGTTCCTTCGCAGCGCCTCTGACCTCACTCACCAAAACCACCAATCAGCCTCGCCCTTTTCGCCTTACTCCAGAGGCTGTCCGTGCTTTCCATGAGCTGGTCGGACGTTTCACTAAAGAACCCATCCTCCTCCACCCGGACCAGACCCGGCCCTTCGTCTTGGAGGTGGACGCCTCGGATGTGGGAGCGGGGGCCGTTCTCTCGCAACGGGGTCCAGACTCTAAGCTCCACCCATGTGCCTACTTCTCCCGTAAGTTTTCCCCCACACAGCAGAACTACGGGGTCGGCGATAGAGAGCTGCTGGCAATAAAATGGGCGCTGGAGGAATGGAGGCAGTGGCTCCTGGGGACCACCGATCCCTTTCTGATCTGGACCGACCACCAGAATCTCATTCATCTACAGACTGCCCGCCAGCTCAACCCTCGTCAGGCTCGGTGGGCCCTCTTTTTCGAGCCGTACCACTTCCATATCGCCTACCGGCCCGGCTCCAAGAACCTCAAGGCGGACGCTCTCTCTCGGCGTTTCGCACCAGATGCCGCCCCCCCGGAGCCTCGGACCATTCTACCGACTCAACGCTTCCTGGCCTCCCTCCAATGGCCGTTGGAGCAGTCCATACAGGCGGCACTTCCTGGCGATCCAGCACCGCCGGAGACCCCATCGAACCGTCTCTACGTTCCCGCCTCCTGCCGGCAAGAGGCGCTCACGTGGGGGCATTGTTCGCGGCTCGCAGGACATCAAGGACAAGCCCGTACCCTCCAGTTCCTCCGTCGGGCTCTCTGGTGGCCGTCCATGAGGAGGGACGTCCGCGAGTTCACAGCTGCATGTGATGTGTGTGCTCGCTCCAAGTCCTCCAACCGACCCGGCGCTGGAGAGTTGCAGCCTCTCCCTGTGCCCAAGCGGCCGTGGTCACACATCGGGCTGGACTTTGTGACGGGACTGCCGGCGGTCGACCACCTGGACACTATATTGACTATCACGGACCGTTTCTCCAAGGCCGTGCACTTAGTGGCCCTGGCCGGCCTCCCCACTGCCAAGAGGACGGCCGAACTGCTCCTGGAACAGGTGGTGCGACTCCATGGTTTCCCTCAGGACGTGGTTTCCGACCGAGGACCCCAGTTCGTCTCACGCTTCTGGAAAGCGTTCTGTCGCCTGGTCGGTGCTTCCACCAGTCTGTCCTCTGGGTACCATCCGCAGACAAACGGTCAGACAGAGAGAGCTAACCAGCAGCTTGGACGCTACCTGCGCTGCTTCGCTTCGTCCCAGCCGACCACCTGGCCCCGCTTTCTCCTGTGGGCGGAGCTGTCACACAACCTCCAGACCTCCTCTGCCACGAGTCTGTCTCCCTTCGAGACCTGTTACGGGTACCAGCCTCCTCTGTTTGACCATCAGGTGCCCGAGGTGGGGGTCCCTGCTGCCCAGACGCTGGTCCGCAGCTGTCGGCTCGCCTGGATCCGGGCCCGTGCGGCCATCACCCGGGCCAACACGGAGTATGCCCGTCAGCATCACCGCCGCCACCGGCCTGGCCCCGTCTTCCGGTCTGGCGACCAGGTGTGGCTCTCCTCCGCTAACCTGAGGATGCCGGCGGGCTCCCGGAAGCTCACTTCTCGCTTCCTGGGTCCGTTCCCTGTCCTCAAGGTCATTAATCCAGTCACCTGCCGTCTGCGCCTCCCGGCTACTCTCCGGATCCACCCGGTCTTTCACGTCTCCCAGCTTAATCCGGTGATCTCCTCCCCTCTCCACCCTCCGCCGGTCTGGGTGCCTCCGCCCCGCGGTGTTGAGGCGGATCGCACCTACACGGTCCGCAGGATTCTGGACGCTCGCCGCCGGGGACGAGGTTGGCAGTATCTCGTGGACTGGGAGGGGTACGGGCCTGAGGAACGCTCTTGGGAGCCCACGAGCTCGTTTGTCGACCCTACCCTGCTAACTGACTTCTGGGCCCGCCGTCCTGGGACTTCGGGTGCCGCCCCTAGAGGGGGGGGTCCTGTCACGAACTCCTCCAGCTGACTGCATTCCATTCATTCCTGCCACCAACGTGGCGACTGACGTTGTTACACAGTGAAGTGTAGTGAGGACAAAAGAAACATGATGACTTGGTCGATAGACAAGGAAAACCAGTTTTATTTCCTCTGGTCCGAAAAACAAAATCAGAAAATCCCAGCACTATTCAAAATGGCCACCCATCCAACTCTCTTAGCAGTCTCTGTCACTTTCAGAGAGGAAAAACGACCCTTTGCCACACCCAGCAGTCCACCTATATACTCTCCGACCTCCCCTCCAATTCAGGTCGGCCAATCACATCAGTCCACTCAGGCATTTCCTATATAAAGGCAGCAATAGAGGCGGGCTTCCTCTTTAGCTGCTTCAAAATGGCTGCCACAGAGGACACCTCCTGAGGGTAACAAACAAATTCATGTTACATAACAAATTACATTCTTGAATGAACACTCTTTGGTGTAAAGACATGTTGCTTCTCAACATTTACTCACTCCCCCCCCCCCCCCTTTTTGGTTAACACATCTCAGGCAAACGAGAAAGGTAGTCAGCAATAAGGTTTTTCTTACCTGGACAATGCTGTATGGTAAACTGATATGGCTGGAGGGCCAGGCACCAACGCATTATTCTGGCATTCTGGTGTTGTTTGGACTGCATCCACAACAATGGTCTGTGATCAGTTTGCAGAATAAACTCTCTTCCAAGTAAGTAGTATTTTAAAGAGTCCACAGCCCACTTTATTGCTAGTCCCTCCTTTTCTACTGTGGAGTACCTTTTCTCTCGATCAAACAGCTTCTTACTCAGGAACAGAACAGGTTTTTCCTCACCAGCTCTTCCCTGAGCCAGTACCGCTCCAAGGCCAACATTTGAAGCGTCCACCTGTACAACAAAGGGCTTGGAAAAGTCAGGACTTTGCAAAACAGGAGCTTGACATATCCGCTTCTTTAAGGACTGAAAAGCAAGTTCACAGTCATCATTCCATCTGACTTTGGAGTTGGACTTTTTTGTCAGCTCTGTTAATGGGGCTGCCAAAGTTGAGAAATGTGGAATAAATCTCCTATACCACCCAACCAAACCCAAAAATGACCTCACATGCTTCCTTGTCTTGGGTCTGGGTATTGATTGAATAGCTTTCACCTTCTCAACTTGTGGCTTTATCTGTCCATGTCCAACAAGATAACCTAGGTACTTCACTTCCTTCTGTGCCCAGGCACACTTGTTCACATTCAGCGTCAGACCAGCACTCTGGATCTTTGCCAACACAGTCTTCAGATGTCTTAGGTGATCCTCCCATGACTCACTGTAAATCACAACGTCGTCCAGGTAGGCAGCAGCACACTTTGAGCAGTCTTTAAGAATAATATCCATTAATCTTTGAAAAGTAGCTGGTGCACCGTGAAGACCAAAGGGTAGGACAGTGTAATGGAATAGGCCCATTCCTGGAATCTGAAATGCTGTGTACTCTTTGCAGGATGGGTCTAAAGGCACTTGCCAGTAACCTTTACATAAATCCAAGGTAGTGATATATCTGGCCTTCCCAAGTCTTTCAAGCAGTTCGTCAATGCATGGCATAGGATAAGAGTCAAAACAGGAAATACTGTTGAGCTTTCTTAAGTCTGAACAGAATCGAAGTTGAGCAGAGTCCTTCTTAGGAACAAGCACAATGGGGTTTGACCATTCACTTCTAGATGGCTCAATCACTCCCATCTCCAGCATTGCTTGAACCTCTTTTTTCAATGGTTCCACCATTCGTTCTGGAATCCTGTAAGGCTTGAGACGAACAGGTTTAGCATCTTTCACAGTTATTTTATGGGTTATGACATCAGTTCGGCCTGGTACGTCCGAGAATAGAGATGGAAAAGATTGTTTCACCTCATTCAGCTGATGCCGCTGCTCTTCAGTCAGATGATCAGGAGCTGCTTTGGACTGTGTTGTATCCCTGGATGGACTCATCTCTTCCTCCCCAACCTCCACAATACTACTGTCTTCTGGTTGAAGTTCTTGAACCATCAGAATCTGCTGCACAGCTGGTCCTGAGACATTTCTCTCATGGTATTCTTTTAACAGATTCACATGAAGTACTTGCTTTGATTTTCGTTTGTCTGGACAGATAATTTCATATGTCACTGGACCCGTTTTTCTACACACCGTGTAGGGTCCTTGCCATTTAGCTAATAGCTTACTTGGTCCAGTAGGCAAAAGTACTAAAACTTTCTGGCCCATCTTCAGCTCTCTTTCACAGGCATGTTTGTCATACCATGACTTTTGTTTGTGTTGTACCTTTTGCATGTGGTCTTTAACCTGTTTCCTGTATGTTTCCAGTTTGTCTCTCATTTGTAGTATGTAGGAGACGATGTTCGTTGGTGAAGCCACTTCTGCGGATGCCTGTGCCACTCCAGCCACCCAGCCCTCTCTCAGCATGTCCAAAGGGCTTCTGACCTGCCTTCCATAGAGAAGTTCAAAAGGGGAAAAACCAGTTGAAGCCTGTGGTACTTCTCTATAGGCAAACAAAAGAAAAGGCAACCATTTATCCCAATTTTTACCAGTGTCACCAACAAACTTTCTTAACATTTGTTTCAATGTACCATTAAATCTTTCTACTAAACCGTCTGTTTCTGGGTGGTATGGAGATGTTCGTATACCTTTTATACCAAGTTGGTTATATAGAGTTTTGATCAAGTGTGACATGAAATTAGTACCTTGATCTGTTAGAATCTCCTCTGGGATGCCAACTCTGGAAAAAAGATCTACCAAACACCGGACAATGTGTTTGACCTGAGGGGAACGTAATGGATAAACATCTGGGTATCTGGTTGCATAATCACAAATGACTAATGCATATTTATGCCCACTACTGCTCTTGGGTAATGGACCGATGACATCCATGGCTATTCTCTTGTAAGGTACATCCATTATTGGTAAACTTTGTAACTGGGCTCTGTCTGACACTTTGGTGGGAGCAACTAGTTGACAGTCATGACAGGTTTTGCAATAATCAACAACATCTTTGTACATTCCTGGCCAATAGAACCGTTGAGCAACACGATTGTATGTTTTTGCCTGTCCTAGATGTCCCGCCCAGGGTACAGTATGACCCAAATGTAGGATTACGGCACGGTACTCTTCAGGCACCACCAGTCTGGGTTCATCAATATCAGCAAGATACAACAGTTTATCCTTTATTATAAAAGGTTCTCCATCTAAACTTTTGACCCCCCCAACATTTTCTTCACCATGAACTTCGTGTGCTTTGAGCAAAAGAGGTTTTAAAGATGGATCATTTTCTTGGCTCTCTTTAAAGTTATTGGGGATCTGCCACTGGCGATCAATAGGTGGGGTAATAGGCAAAGCAGGTTCAGCAAGTTTTGACACACACTCGTACTTGTTTTTCTCCTGTCTTTTTTGTCGTTTTGTTTTCCTGGTTTTACTCCCACCTTCAAACAAATTGTCCTCTGCATCTGGGAGTGGTTCTAAACATTTTTTCATAGATCTAGTAACGACTGCACAAGATAATGCCGCAGAGTTTTGTTGAACCAAGCTGTCTAAGATTGGCAAGTCCTGCCCTAGAACTACATCATATGCTAACTGGTTCAAAACCCCAACAGTTAACATAAAGGCTTGGCCCTCTACTTCTATGGTAACATCTGCAGTTGGATAATCTTTTTGACAACCATGAACACAGGTAATGTTTACAGGTCTGTTAAAGTCAGGCAGTACATTGTTCAACATAGAAGACTTTACCAAAGTTTGTGAACTACCAGTGTCTGTTAGAGCCTTTAATGCTCTGCCATTTACTTTTATCTCCACCACATGCTTATGTGGAATCAAACTATCAGACAGTTCCTGACCATGTTCTTTGGCAGGTACCACACATAGCTCTACCATTTTAGGTTTTCTTAGTGGACACAAAGAAGCTTTGTGACCAGGCTGCTGACAGTGATAACAAATTAGGTTAAACTTCGAACTGGAATAAAGTGGCTTTTTACCACCTTTAATGTCCAAGCTTTCAAAACCAGGTGTAACTGGAGGTGTTACCTCCCCAAACCTTGGTCGCCCCACAGCAGTCCTTGACCTTGCTGGTTCCCGGTGAGCAGCTAGGTAACGTTCAGCCAGATTTGCTGCTTCCTCTCCTGTCCTGGGATTGTTCTCCTTCACCCAGGTGCGGACGTCTGGCTGAAGCACACGCAGATACTGCTCCAAGATGATTGTTTCTCCAATCTCCTCCTTACTCCGACTGTCTGGCCGCATCCATCGCTTGTAGAGTCCCTTTATGCGATTGTAGGTTTCTCGTACAGTCTCTCCCACGGGTACACTGGTGCTTTGGAACCGGTACCTGTAAGTCTCTTCTGTCACGTTGAACTTAGACAACACAGCAGCTTTAATAGCATCATATGAGTCAGACTGATCTTCATCCATACCAGCATAAGCCTCAAGAGCTTTTCCAGTCAACAATGTGACCACTCTAGCAGCCCATTCAGCTGGTAGCCATCCCCATGTCTTAGCCATGCGCTCAAATCGTACAAAGAAGCTCTCAGGATCCTCACCTTCTTTGAAGTCAGGTATTCTAGGTTCACCTCCATGGATCCTGCCAACCCTTTGTGCTGGAACGCTTTGTGCCAGCTGCAGCTGAGGTGGTGCAGGCAGTCGTAAAGGTGAATGAGGATCAGCTGGGTGTCCTTGAGGGGGCTCTCCTGACGCCTGAGGCATTTGGACCTCTTGCTTTGGAAAAGCAGCTGTTGTAGACGTTTCAGTCTGGACATAAGGCTCAGAAAGTTCAGAATATAACTCATGCTGCAGCTTTGGTATGGTACTGCTCAACTGTTTAATCTGCTCAAACAGTATGGCTTCAGTTCGCTTTGAACGCCGCATGAACTCTCTCATTTCTTCAAATATGTCAAGTTCAGAAAGTTCTTTACTCACAGTACCAACTGTAGTCTGCTTAGGCCGTACCACTGGTTCAAAATCCTCTTCGCCACCTGTGGCTCCTTCAGGAGGTGTATCTATCTCCATTGTTCGACCTTCTGTTTCTTCCATGTCATCAAAAGGGCTTTTCTTTGTCCCACGGGTTCTTCCACGTCCTCTCATTTCTTATCCCACTTCTGACACCACTGTTACACAGTGAAGTGTAGTGAGGACAAAAGAAACATGATGACTTGGTCGATAGACAAGGAAAACCAGTTTTATTTCCTCTGGTCCGAAAAACAAAATCAGAAAATCCCAGCACTATTCAAAATGGCCACCCATCCAACTCTCTTAGCAGTCTCTGTCACTTTCAGAGAGGAAAAACGACCCTTTGCCACACCCAGCAGTCCACCTATATACTCTCCGACCTCCCCTCCAATTCAGGTCGGCCAATCACATCAGTCCACTCAGGCATTTCCTATATAAAGGCAGCAATAGAGGCGGGCTTCCTCTTTAGCTGCTTCAAAATGGCTGCCACAGAGGACACCTCCTGAGGGTAACAAACAAATTCATGTTACATAACAAATTACATTCTTGAATGAACACTCTTTGGTGTAAAGACATGTTGCTTCTCAACAGAAGTCATCATGCCGACACTACTTAAGGAAGTGCCGGCGTTTCATTCATTGCTCAGTCATCGTTCTCACCAGACTTTGTATCGAGTCTCCAGGCTTACCAGCCCTCAAAACCTTCCAAACTACACCTTCAGGAGATAACCACGCCGGTTATCTCCGTCTCTCCGCGTCTGGGCAACCGAACTCTCAGTCACGCTTCTGATCTGCCAACGAACCTGACACCTCTCACCCTCTCTATCTCTCTCAGACACACACACCTTAATCAACATTGTTTTGCTTAACTTTGTGTGTGGCAAAATGCCAAGAACGTTAAGAAAAAAATCAGTTTAATCAAATTAAAATAAAAAAATATACATAAAGTTGTGTCTGGTTCTAGTATTTCATATTTCCTAGTTCCTACTGCATGAGTTCAGATACATTAATCCATGCACTTAAATATTAATGTCCTGATTTTATTGAAAAACTTGTTCTGTAATAGTTTCTTTACTATTGTGATCAAAAATATTTCTTCTCAATTCTGAGGCTGCTCTGTAAATAGTTTTCAAATAAACAATACACATATCAACTTCTGATCATTCCATATCAATTTCAGACTTAAAATAATATATTGATGTAAACCACACCCACTTCCGTTTAAACCACGCCCACTTCTGGGTCATGCCACGCCCTTTCCGAGTACAGATATGGATACAGATAATTTAGTTGGTTGAACAGATACAGATACAGATAGTGGTGTACTCGCTCATCCCTAATCGCGAGCATAAAAATTCAAAACTCTGTAAAGTCCCTTTAAGGTTAAAATACACTTCACATAAGTTTTAAGACAGTCTCATTCACAGTGTTAAAAACAGCTTTGTATCTGCAAGAAGACGTGGCTTTCAGAGGGATGTTGGCAAATACTCAGAAACGTGTCAAATTCTGATTTGCCAAACATGGCCAAAACTCATAACACGTTATTAAAACAAGTATGACTTCCCGAGTAATTCAGTTTCCAGCTGACTCCCTTTGGGCCAAATCGGGAAAGAAGCCTCTTTTGAAACAAACTCCTTTGACCTCCTGTCAAAGCCTCTCTGCAACGCTGCAGCTGATACAGCCAGACAGCTCTTTCCAGAGCTACTTCACCTCTCAAACATCCACCTTAGACACAAATAAGCATTCCAGCTTTCGGCCTTCATCTCGAGGGATCTCAGACTGGACGGGTCTTATTGGAGCTATCTACGGGTTCCTGATATCAGAGGTTCACTCCACTGGCAGTGACCATCGACCCCCCTGGTATGAACGAGAACCTCCACACCAAGGGTGAGTAGACTTGGCACGACAGATTGCATCTGATGCTGTTTTAATAAACAACTCTAGTTTAGAACCACATGGTGGTTTAATAAATACGGTAGGAGATTAATAGAATTTAATAGTGTACTTTATAACATATCCTGATGTAATGTCGCAATGCACTGTGGGAGGTAGAGTGTATTTTGCACCCAGGCCTATGGGACTGAGTTGCTCCACTCGTCTCAGTGTTGTATTTTCGTCTCCTCAATATGTTAAACTGGAAGGAACTAAGCACTGCTGTTAGGGGAGGGGCTAATCTGACTCTAAATACCAAGATCGAATTTACTTAAAGACAATGTTAGTTGAGCACTGTGAGACATGAGTAACTGAGCACCAAAAAATTAAAATTGTTTCTGGTGAATTGATTTTATTGACATCCAAGTGTGTGTGTGTGTGTGTGTGTGTGTGTGTGTGTGTGTGTGTGTGTGTGTGTGTGTGTGTGTGTGTGTGTGTGTGTGTGTGTGTGTGTGTGTGTTCATAAAAGCTCATTTGACAAAGAAAAAGCTAGCGGTTGGAAATAGTTCTAAATACATGCAACGTAAGAAGCTAGCAAAAGACATTTGAAAGGATCACCATAGCACCATGCAAAACGTTCAGATTAGAGAGGTTAGTTAATCAATAAGTTGGGGGACAGGCGGGAAAAATACCAACTAAATAATAAAGAGATGCATACCTGCATCTTTTCCTCGTTTCTCCTCCTCTTCTTTTCTTTTTTTCCGAAACTGGGCACCAGATGGCTTCGACCGCTTCTTCTCCATTATGTTTGTGAGTGGTGATATGTGAAACGGTACCTGTATCCCTCCATCATCATTCTCCGAGATCCCTCCGCCCCCCACCTGATGAAGGGCGCTCTAGAGCGCACTACAGAGGCGCGGCGGACACAAGGGGGCGCAATAAAATCCCAATATAAACGCAAACAATGACATTGTTGTGCTTTTATTACAGAAATATTATTATTATCATCACTCATCACTATTATTATTATGAAGAACATGTGATTTCTATGTTTTGTTGATGTATCGGTTGATGGAGGAAAAATAAAAAATAAATAAATTAAAAAAAAGAAATTAAATGCCACCCCCTCCAGGCTGCCGCCCTGTTCGGCTGCACATGTTGCACATATCAAGCTCCGCCACTGATCAAAGGATGCATGATTAAAGAGTACGACGTTGTGTTCTTAGTGAAAGCAACAAAGAGGTGTAGTGTCCAAGTGGAGGGAGAGGGTAAAACAGATGTTTTGAGTTGAGGAAGGAAAATCTGCTCAGAAAATTCAGCCTAAAGTTTAACATGTTGCATTTCTGTTTAACACATTTTTCTACTTAAATTGTCTGTAGTAAAAAGTTTTTTTTTTAAGTAAAAACCTTCAGCTACAGGAGACTGAACTGAAAAATAAACACTATTTTTGTGTAATTACTTTTGTGTTTTGGGAAAAGTTGAGATTTTTTGTGAGATTAATTTAACATAATTTGAAAACTTCGGCCAGCTTTTAACAGGATATTAAAAAAAATTAGTAATAAAAAAATAATAATCACACAGTTTGGCCTTCAAAGTTTTGGCCTTCTAATCAGTTTATCGTCTTGCTTTTGATACTCATGAAAGAGCCAGCTCCACTCTGACTGTTTTCATTATGTTGAGAAAAGTCAAGTGTTACAATTATCCAAATATCAGTACTAAACGCTGTACTTCCTGTTCTGACACAAAATAGAGGCTCAAATAAAACCATGTAAAACTTCATGATCTCATGTTCACACTACCATGAAGCATTTCAATCCTGATAAAATTTTATTCCACTATATTTTTAGACGGTTATTTTTTGTGTGGAATTTAATGTCACAATACAAAATGTTGACGTTTGGGTTCCCCAAACTGCAGACATGGAATAACAGACCAATTAGAGTTTGTATGATGGCACTAGAACATTCTGGTTGTTACAGCAGCTGAGGTGAAACCACATGAAACTAGTTAAAAAGGAAGAATCACACAAAATGTGGCTTTTAGTGAATAGTTTGTGTTCTTTATTTTCATTTAAATGTATGCATATACTACCTCCATCTGTTGTATTGTACAGATTCCGAGTAAAAACTAATTATTTTAAACATATTTGTCACTTTTCTGGATGTATATTTTTCATTTATGTATGTTAGAGTTTACACAGAAAATAATGTGTTTACAATATATTATTCTAGGCATTTTTGCTCCAATCAATCAAATAAATACCCTCTAAAATAAATCCATAACAGTGTGGATTGTTTAGCTCCTTGACCATACAGTGGAAGAGATCCATAAATATCTATTGCCCATTGTGTCTGTGACTGCTTCCCCGTGTGACACAGCTGTCTCTTTTTCAGTTGAACACCTTGTTATCTGGCCTGCCACTAGCTGAAGTCAGCTAAAACCATAATTGGACAGAGAGAAAAGTTCACTTTTCTTTCAAGTTCTTTCATGCACACCTTTCCATTATTTATGTTATTGTATGTGAGTTATTCCCTTTGATAGAACCAATCAATGAGTGGCTTTGACTTCATCCACCATCAGACTTTAAGAGGACCTGGAGAACTGAAAGAAACCCTAAATATCATCTTTTGGAGTTCTCATTGGTCAAAGAAAATCAGGAGTATCACATGGAGAGTAAAACTTGTTGACTTTGATCGCTGCTAAGGTTTCTGTGACCTGAACGTTATCAGTGTGAGGTGCATCCACCAGTGTTTCATCCAATAATGCTCTCTCTCTCACGCAGTACAGTACAAATCCCACAGCAGGATTTTTGTTGCTTACTGGCGCCTCACAGATCATCCTGGTTTAAAATCCATCTACTGTGAAATGCCATATTCTTTTTCCATCGTGTTCTCTGTTCCATGCCTCTCCTGTGTCAAATACAAACAAGATAATTCCCAGTTCACAGTCTGCGTCTTTATTCAGAAATTTATCTCTGTTTTGATGAAATCTTGGACCTGAAAAGCTTTATTTACTTGGAATAAATTCTCAGCTGTTAATGTTCTGTTATGCGGACCGTAGTTACGAAGGTTTCAGAGTTAGAATGCCTGCTGGATGATTGCCACGATCAGGAATTCTTTCTTAATGTTCTTTGCTAAAGTACAACTGTGATGGGTTTGTTTTGAAGATATCTTAGTCTCCATGTCTCTGTGTGTTTCTAGTGCTCTCCAACTGATGTAGCCTCCACACTCACTGATCATTGCACTAAAGCGTTCCTTCATGCAGCGCAGCGAGGGCCACAGCCCATGATTTAATAACAAGAATTTGGCCAAAGTTCCAAACCACTGTTTGCAGATTTTCTGTTCTCAATACACAGCAGATCACCCGCTCTGATTTATACGCTGAGATTTTTGGGCGATGATCGTCCATTTACACACATTGAACAAATAAGAACTCAAATTTAGATGTGCTCACTAAAAATTGCCCAGTGACCCAAACATTTACCATGTAAAGTAATAAAAATCTACATATCAGCCCTGAGGAGATCGAAGGCTTTGGTGGGGGGTTACTTGCTGCTGGATTGATCGTTTTCGAGTGGATTTTTTGTTACTTTGGGATTTGTGGGGCTTCAGTGGATCCAGCCTGCATTTCCATCTAAACCAGTTGGGGGCTTGACTCACATTCATATGGAAATTCCATCTGAGAGGTTTGCCTGGTCAGCCGCACCTCAACACTCTGTCTTCATCTGGCACGCCTTATCACTTGCTTTCTTGCTAAATGCTGATTTAGATTTTAGGTTTCTCACAGAAACCTACAGCTCCCAGCTAGTGAGTCCAACTCATTCTCTAAACTTATTTCTGTTGACTGTTTTTTGACTTTCATCAAATGATGATCAAGGCAGGTTATAATGTCTCTTGTCATCATTTAGCTTCTTCTTCAGCTTTCAGAGTGTATTGAATAAACCAGATCGTTGTTATCTCATTTTCAGGATGAAATATCTGAATCAGTGAAAGAGTCATCGCTGGATTTTAGTCATTACTTTTGGAATGCTGGTGAAGTCTCAGTCTTCCAGATCACAGTAATCAAAGGTGGTTCAAATAAAAGCAACTGACTTCTTTTGTTTCTTGAAGACGTTTTATTCTTCATACAAGGAGGTTTACCAATTCTGACTGGAATATGGGAGAGTCAGAGTCAAGCTATATAGAGCTCTTGGAGTTGACGTCACTTCTCCCGGCATGCAACAGTTCAAATCGAAACAGCGCCATATTGGCATGCAGAAGCCGGCAGCTGGACTATTTGTTATTGTCAGAAAACTCAATCAAACGGGAAATATGGTAGATTCCTGTTGTGCCCCAGGATGCAGAACAGACGGGGACGACATAAGGAATGAGCCATCTACAGGATTCCCCAAGATCCGGAGCGCCGCAAACGTTGGATCATTGTAATAAAACGCGCTAGTGACTGGGCTAAAATAAAACCATGGGATCTCGAGAGTAAAGGTTTTCGCTTATGCAGCGACCGCTTCATATCAGGTACTTAAACCAACGTTTCCTCAACTGTGTATGGTATTTATTTTAAATGCTTTTATTACGATTCTTAGTGGGCTTCCTAAACTTATTTTAGCGTGGCTTTTTCTGTCTTATTACTCATACCAACAAGTAAACATCACGTAAAACGTTGCCTCGTGATTTCTGCGTGCTGCCGTTTCCGTGTTTTATGATCACAGCAATTAACCGGCTAAGCTGTATTTCATTTTTAAGCAATGGTTGATCAATTGTCAGATCACACATAAAAAGCACTTTGGATTGCTATTATCTGTCTCACCGAGACAGATCTCAGACAGATCCTGAGACGCTCCTGCCTGACATATTTATTTTATTCAAGGAAGAAAATCAAACTAGTGATTTCTCTTGGCGTTCAGTTTATACATTCAAACAGCACAGCACTCTATTTAAACTACTTACACGTAAATCTGTTATTTGTCCATCCATCCATCCATTTTCATCCGCTTATCCGGAGTCGGGTTACGGGGGCAGTAGTGTCGAGAGGCCCAGATTCCCTCTCCCCAGCCACCTGGGCCAGCTCCTCCGGGGAAATCCCAAGGGGTTCCCTGGCCAGGTCCGGTAAGAAGTCCGCTCCGACAGCTTCTGGCGTTTTTAAAAAGTATCCCAGGGGCACGGTAAGGGTCGGAGATGTTTAGTCTATTTAATTTCTGACTATATAAAACGATTTCTTCAGTTTTAAAGTGTGAAGTAAACTCTGACGAAGTAAAATCCAAGCTGATCCCGTTCATGTTTACGATCCGTGTTTGTTTACTTTTTTGACTGTCAATATAGCGTCTACTAACTGAGAGTCCCGTGGGGTCCGGAGCTCTATTGTTGTTTAACAAGCAGAAACTGCCTATGAATACCTCTCCTTCCTAGCCCCTGAGGAGTTGTTGATGTTGTTAGCTTCTATTGTGTAGGAATGGGTGTTTTGATTAGATGCAGGAAGGTGTGACAGAGACTGAAACTGTTTTGGTTTAGGGCTGCATTTTAGGTTCTGGAAAGGTGAAACCTGATAGCCTGGCAAGCCAGACTAAATAAATGTATTATTTAGTCTGGCCATGCTCCATTGACGGCTCTCGGTTGTGGGGCGGGTTCTACAGTTGTCTTTCAAATGATCTCCGCATTCCACTGGAATAAAGAGTGTGACATACTCTTGTTTCACTCTGTTGCATCATCCCACCCACCAGGCATATAGAGTGCCCTGATTGGCCCACAAAGCGGATAAAGCGCTGTGATTTGTTCACTAAGCAGATAGAGCACTATGACTGGCCCACCATTATGGACCAATCACAGCTCTTTGTGTGTTTGAAACCCCTCTAGAGAGCTGTGATTGGCTAGCCAGAGTCCTGGTAGGAGCTGCTGAGGTTCCAATGGAGCATGCCTAGACCAAACTTTGCAAAGCAAGAATTTGGTCTAGTTCACTAGGCTAGAAACCTGAGGCTTCCTCCTCTATTTAATGTAGGGTTTTTCCCGTTTGACATAGATCAATAGATTTCCAGCTGCTAAAATCCTTTTATCATTCTGTTGTTGGCTCTGTTTTCCACTCTGCTGTGGTCTGTTGGGGGGCAGGGAGCTCTTACCAAGACAGGAAGAAACGGAACAAACTAGTTCTCAAAGCTAGCTCGGTTCGGAGCTGCCCACTGGATACAGTTGAGGAGACGTGTGAAAGGACGATGCTGGGGAAGATGACCACCATCTTAAAAAACCCTCCCATCTACTGTATTCTACTGTGGAGACCATGGACAACTCCTTCAGATGCAGACTGAGACATCCCAGATGTAAAACAAAACGCTACCGTAGGTCATTCATCCCCTCTGCAGTAAGAGTGTATAACTCCTCAGTTTAACTGGTACTGGCATTATCCTGGTACACAATAACATCAATGCAATATTCATTATGTGTTCAATACTTGTTCAGTACCAGATTTACATAGTATGTCTGTGTCTCACAGTATGCTGCATAGTTCTAGAACCCAAGTTTTTTTTTTCCCTTTTTTTCGTGTTTTTTTAGTGGTCGACGTTTACAATTCGAGACTGCCTATTTGTATGTACATGTACCTTTGTTATTATTTTCCTTCAAATTATTCCCTTAAGTGCTGGTGCTGCTGTAACAAGTGAATTTCCCCACCAATAAAGTCTATTCTATTCTATTCCAGAATGTGTACTTTGCCATCTTCAAAAGTGTGTTTCTTGTCCTTCAGGTGACTGCAGAGTCTTGACCTGAAGAGCTGGCTCTTCTGTGTTGTGCCATGCGCCTGTGTAGTTCCTGTTTAGTTTCCTCTCTGTAAACCTAATTCCAAAACAGTTTCAGTCTAGGTTGCTTCCTGCTGTATCTTGCCATTTTTTGCCCCTTACGGCTTACTTCTACCTCCTGAAATAGGAGAGCCAGAGATTTTTTTCTTCTTCACAGAGAATGACTTACAAGCAATGGCGCCCCTAAGGGGTGGCCAGTGGTGACCATGGCCACCCATAGAAAATTGCTGCCCCCCAGGAAAAGCCAGTGTTAATAAATCATGTCAATGTTGTAGCATCCAGCAATGGTCAGTTTTGGTACAGCCTGACCTTTCACTATCTATTCAACATCTGGTCAGAAAGGAGACGCAACATTGCCTGTGTTCTTTTTAAATGAGTCTGCCTTCACACCAGCTGGGATTCACAGACTCTGCAAATCTGAAAGATAAACAATAACTTTCTTTCCCAAGGTCCCATCTGTCTGCCTCCACAGAAGAATTCCAGCTCGTATCAGTTGCTAAATTCAAGAATGATTTACTAAATCAATATGAACTTCTTCCATGACTTATAATCTAGTTAATCATTAAATAAACATTTGTTTATTGCTGGTTACAATCATTATATTGTAGTGGAATGCTTCATTAATCTGTGCTCAATAATTGAAGGGAAATAAGTGTTATGCTATGTCTACTAAGACTGCCATGTGTTCAACATGTTTCGACGACAGGTCCTCACACCTGCACTCACACATAACAAGTACGGCTAAGTTAAACCCTGACACACATAGTATTAACCCAGTCAGAGCATCCTGTATCAAGAATGTATGTTTCTGAGTTGTCTTGGTAACATCTCTCAAACCTGTCAGCCTCTGACTGGCTGTGCAAATCATAACAGCTAAACTTTAAAACTAGAGCATTCTGAGAGATTCGACAGTTCTAGAGAATCGATCAGACCGGCCATCTGGAGCAAAACCTCTTTAACCCATCAAAGATTTTGGCACGTCGTCAAAGCATTTTTGCACCTGCAAAGCTGATGAGCAAACAGTTCCTGCATAAACAAAGCTGATATTGTTAGACTACTTAAGAGTCCACCAGACGCACGGTTCCATCCAGCTGTTGTGACCCGAGACGTCTCTGGACTGAAGAGTCAGTACCACGGTATTCTACAGCCCTCCGGTGCCAGCGGTCAGCCGACCCCTGTGACTTTCGGATCCACCAAGAGGGTCTCTCTGAAACGGGTGAAGTAGACATGACAGATTGCGTCAAAATGTTCTTCTGATGATAACAACTTTATAGCTTAGAGTAAATCTCATTCTTTTCACCAGAACTCAGCTTATTTTGATAAGGAAGCTCTGATTGACATTTCATTCACACATGGGTTTTTTCCTCACATTTAGTTACATCCAACCACAGAAAATGATAGTTAATTAGTCATGTTTTAAATTGTTTGTAAAATAAATTCATACTTTTATAAACCTGACTCTTTCTTGAAGTAACACGAAAAAGTATCACTGAAAAAGCAAAGAACCTAGATCTTCTGAATTAAATACTAGAATCTTCTGATTAATTACAATAAAGACCTCGCAGGTTTATATTTTATATAGAATATTACATCTTCCTGGTTATAGCAAATAAAATCATCAATTTGCTTCCGCGACAATGTTGAATTGATCATTTAGTCTTATTTATTCAAGTCATAAATATTAAACACAATAAAAATTGTACAATTAATGAGTAAAGAAATAATCGTAATAAAAGAAAACATGTTTCTGCTGCTCACCATTTGTAAAAAAAAAAAGTTTTTATTTCCAACAACTGAAATGTATTTTTCTGAAATGTTTGTGTTTGTAAAATTTGAGTTAAGTGTTTTGGAAACATACTTTTTTTTTAAATAAAATGAATAAAGGAGCAATGCAGTGCATCACCACAGGCTAAACTCTCCCAGTTACCACAAGGACCATTTTGGTGTGCCACCCCAAAAATGTCTTTGGCCCCATCTGGGCACCGTTATTAAAATTTTCTGGAGGCGCCCCTGCTTACGGGCCTTCATTCATATTGGAGACAACAGCAAATTTATTGGAATAATAAGTGTAAACCCTCTTTAAGGCTTTATTGTGAGGTGAAGGGCAGCCTCTTTCTACACTGCGTACAAGAAGAAATACATTTTGTTGAACTTCTTTTGTATGCCCACCTTTTCAAGCTCTCTCTGCTTCCACGTCAGAAGTGGTGTACTATGTTTACCGTAGGGGAAGGACAAAACCCTTCACATCTTGTCCCACAATGTGTGCAGCAGAAAATAAATAGTAATAAAACAGCAAAACCTGAAAATATATTTGACTTGGTGCACACGTTTAACTTTTTTCCTAGATAAACATCTATAAAATAAAGCTTTTGGATAGAAATTCATAATTTTATTGGATGATGGTCCATTTCAGCGCTTGTTGCCGAGCGACTGGAAGGATTTCCAAGAAGAGGTTATTTTTTTCCAGCTGCAGACTTGAATGAAGCATATTTTTTCCAAGCTCTTGGAGGGAAACCACTGTATTATGTTTTTACTGATGATGATGATGGTGTAAAAAAGAAAAGCAGCACATAAGAGGGTTTAAGATAAAAATATCTCCAGAGATCACAGAGATGGGGCTTGTTCAGGAGCTGCACCTATACAATGATCCCTTCCAGCTCTCATTCAACACCATGTTAACATGTTTAAACTCAGCAAGAACTTCAGGCTGCTCTCTGATCAGATGCATTAAGGTGGCATGTTTTAATTTCAGCGCAGCATGCACGGACAGCATTTGGCACGTACCATCCTACTGTCGAGAATCACACAGACGTGGATGTGTTTGGAAGCAGAGCTCAGAGCCTAACAAATCCTATGGAAAAGCAGCCTTCCAGTCCAACCAGAGTACTGAAGTCTAAAATTACTTTTGGAAATCCCTAGATTCAGGCTGAGCAGCAGAGCTGACAGGTTTTTTGTTTTTGTTTCTTCTAGTGCTGGCCCATGATACGCAGAACAGCCTAAGAGCTTATTGATCAGTTTAAAACTAGAACTGAAAATCTGATTCTGATCACTAGCTTTTAGCTTTTCTGTAGGATTTTTGGAGGTTCTGTTGGGTAACAAGCCAAAATAATTTTTTTGCTCAACTGGATTAGTTCAGGTAAACTCAGAATCGTGGACATCTTCCACACAACCATCGTCGTCGATCCTTTAGAAGTGTATTTTTAGTCAGATACATCCAGCATTTTGCAGAGACATTCACACACTTCTGGGTCAATCTCATGTCAGTCCATTACGGAGATCCATGTGTACCATCCACCTATAGAGAAGCTGTTACCATTTCATTTTCTAATATTCTTTGACGCCTCTCAAAAATGATGTCTGAAAAACAGCACATGTCCTGAAGGCTGGGTATACTTTTTGATATTAATAACACAGAAGTTCAAATTCCCTTTGGCGAGGGCACTAATGCAGCTCCACACCGTCACTGACCCACCATGGCTTTTTGGCCTTGCTGGAAACAGTCTAGGTGGTCATCCTCTTTGGTATGATGTACATATATATATATATACAATAAACTTCTGGAATCCTGATCATTTTTGGAGGAAATAAAGATTCACCACTTCAGCGCCTTGGGCTTCCTGACAGGGTTGCGGAAGGCGCTTTATAAATAAATCTTTGATTGATTGATTGATTGATTGATTGATTGATTGATTGATTGAAGATCTTCACAGTGTGAAGGTCCATACTAGATTCCTCCAAGCCCAGTTAAGTTGTTCTTACCTGTGAATGAGGTCAACAAAATGGCTGGATACACCATCTAATTTTTCTCTTAAAAGACTCATTTTTTGTAAATCAAGCTAGCTCTTATTTTAAGTGCTAAATATTACATGTCTAAAACTTTATTTTTTTTATGTAAAATGTGAAACCTGTCATGGTTAAAAGTAAAAAATTGCAGGACCATCAGTTTTTGACACATTCCATTTTCTACCATACTGAACTTTTCAGGCTGTATTTTTCCTCCAGGACTCTTTTATTTCTCTAACTGACACAAATCCCCTTCAGAACACAAACCATATTCATAATTTAAATTCTTGCTTCTAATGTGTTTATTGCTAAAAATGGTTTAAATTACAGGTGCAGGCACAAAGACCTACCTTGATTAGATTTGGATTTGAGAGTGTACAAAAAAAGCCATGATTCAATGCAGAATGTAGGACTTTTCCTAACAATTGCTGCTTTAATCTAAAAATATGAAACCTAAAGGCTTTGCCACCTCAGTTTTGTCTCATCAGTAGTCTTGTCAGTGGTGAATAATTGGCTTAAGCAGAGGTTTGTGCTCTCAGAGTGCCTTTTCACTTTGATTTAATATGTATCCAACATTATTATAATATAGGTTTTTCCTATTAGCAGTATGCTGCAGTAAAGTGTCTGAGCTGTTGGAGCATAAAATAAGCAATGAGACTCTTTTGAATATATTCAGTTGTGTGGAAAAAATGACAGTCTATCCTTATTTGTGCATCTCTTTTATTTTCATCTGATGTTCCAAAAATACATATTGAATCATGATTTAGTTTATTTTCTTTCTGCAGGACAAACTGATGAATTGATGGATACATATAAAAAATGGGTGAATCGCTGCACGTATATGATTTTGGATGTACAAATAGCTTGTTTTTGTTTTAGCTTACCTTTTTTGCACAATTTGAATTGCTTTCATTATCGATTTATTCATCATGTTTCACATTTCTCATGTACCAGGTTCAGCGCCTTGGGCTTCCTGACAGGATCGCGGAATGTGCTTTATAAATAAAGCTTTGATTGATTGATTGATTGATTGATTGATTGATTGATTGAAAACTTTTTACACCAGTCCCTCCACCCTACTGGTAGAAAGTGGAATGACAACCATCGTAAACAACCCTGCCGCAGCCTGCTGCAGCTAGCACTGACAACAAGCTAACACTAACTGTTGGATAAAAATAATGTTCTGTCAAACAGAGTTCTTTAACCTTATCCACATTTCCAATGGTAAATAATTGGATGCATAAATGATGATTTTGTCTGGGAAAACATCTGGTGTTGTGTTGCTCCTGCTAGAGGGAAAAGTCGACCTTGTAAGTTTGCAGTCGTGTTATCACAACAAAGCTTCTCTGAATCTGGGAAGAGGTTGGGTCAACTTTCAATGTGTTTGCGTGTTTTGACATTTGTGAATAAAACCTTTTGATGAGCTTCTGCTTGTTGGGAGACTAAACCGCCCCCCATGTTGTGTGCGTGGTTCTTTGGTCTCCCCCAATAATCTCTGATTATTGATTATTTATGTTTATTCGATAAATAGTAATAATAATTGTAATACCTCTAACCCCCCTTGTGTGTTTTGGACTTTCTTTGAGGTATGACTGGATTAAATAAATAGAAATACCCAACACTAACATCAGCCAGCAAATTCTAAAATAGTCTACAAAGTAAAAAGATCCACACTGTTGGAGAAAAAATTTTTTAACATTTAAAAGTCCAGTAGCAACAAAGCAGGTCACTATCAGATTTTCCAACCCTCTTTTAACTCCCTCAAACTAGTGTAGGCCCCACCGGTGATTACTCTAATTTTAGCTCTTTGCTTCAGCCTCAAAAGCATTATACTCTTACGTTTACCTCCAGGTTCCACCATGATACCAACCAAAAACAATCACTGAAACCCACTTTTAAATTAAAACCTTAACGTGGTAAAAACGATTTAAACCAGATATGAGCCTATGCAAAAATAATAAATATGTAGTGTGCAAATACAAACAGCAGAACCACAAATGCTGAGTTACAAACATTTTAAAATATTTCATTTTTACAAACTTTTGTTTTCTGACAAGATTTGCAACTTCAGACATTCGTCACTTTTAGTGAAGGACCTTTACATGAAATCAAAGGAAGTGTTGGGAGAAACTAATTGAGTTGAATATACTAGAATCTGTCCTTATATATACTAGTTCCATAAAATCCAGTGTTAGTTTCATTAGAGACATAAGTCCATACATGTGCTAGCCTCCAAGAATCAGGAAAACTTTAATAATCCTCGCAGGGAGATTGTTTAAATGAATGTTTGTTTGTTTTTTTTTTCAGCAAACATAACTGTTTACATTTGGGATGCCAGTGGAAAATAGTTCCGTTTTGCAGCGCAGATTCTAAATCCTCGATCAGGAAAACATGCAGTTTACAGTTATGGGTGGGTTCAAATCAAAAACATGTTTTTGCAGTCATGCATACAAGAGTGAACCATGCTGAGATTAAAGTCTGCTATCAGTTTATAGTTTTCAGTGCTGATTTTCCTTCAAACCGGTGGTGAAGCTTCTCCTTTTGCAGAGACTTTTTGAAAGCAATGGTTTAACTGAAAACTAAAATGCATCACATCCAATTAAATGAAACAAAGCTCCTAGATGCATTAAGTCACTGTGTTAAACAGATATTTTCACACACACAGACCGCATAATGTGGAATTTACTCAGTTTTATTTCATTTAATGAAGTGCATCATTATAATATAAGTAGGAACAACTTGTACAACTACAAGAGATATAAAATGGTGGCAAACATTGTTTCCACGACATCTCTCGGCTCCATATTCTCCGTCTCTGTTTAGGAGCAGATCCAGGAGGACTTCAGGTGGCTTTGCAGTTGTAATCCTCATATTAGTGACACTTCATTTGAGCTCGTCTCACTAATCTCAGGTAGCGGTTACACTTAATGATTCTCCAGTGCCCTCATTCTGCTTAAGTAAATGGGAAAAGGGGAATGAGACAGACAAAGAGGCAGAGACATGGAGAGAAGAAAAAAGAAGAAGAAGAGAGAATGGGATAGGAGATGTAGTCCACTTGAGTCACTTAGCAGGGGAACAGTGCCATCTGTTGAAACTAGAGAGGAAAAAAAATGTAGTGCAGCAAAAGAAAGAAAAAAATACTTAAAGGACAACATTTATGCATGCAACTGAAACTCGCTCATCCCTTTTTATTTTTATTTTCTTTTTTTTTATGCAAAATCCACATGAAGCTCATTTATTCACAGGCCGTAAAATAAATATTAGAGGAGGGGAAAAAAGTGCAAAGAAATCACATTCGTCAGCTATAATGGAGCGAAAACTAAAAAGAGCTGCACATGGCAGAATGAAAACGAGTCACCAGTGAATATTTTTTAATTGATCAGTCTCTTAGCAAAGCAAAGGGAGAGGAAGGAAAACAAACACTCCAGAAATGTTGATTTGGAACAGACACTTCAGAGAACAGATTAGACTATCTAATTATCATCTTTGCCTTCGGATGATGCCTTTGATGTGAATGTGACTGCAGAGTCTTTCCCTTCACTCTGTAAATAATGAGAATTCTAATTAGGGGATGGAATAATCGCAGGGCTCATGGCCTTGGTTTGCTTGTTATTAGGGCTGCTTAAATCCTGGGGGATGGACTGTGGGCATGTAGAAGGGCAACGGAGGGATGTTTGTAGTGTTTTTTTTAAGGAATTAAGAGAGCTGGGTGATTTGCTGGCATGCTGGCTTTTATGTTGTCAGTAGCTGTGGAAAGGGCTGTCAATCATCTTAGTTATTGAATGAAAAGGATGTTGCTGTAGCTTCCCAACAAAGAGATCATGTTTACCGTGTGACCTGGTTATAAACTTGCGTGGGGGTGGGAACTTTGTAGCAGAGTTTAGTGTTCTTCTAAGTCTTTCTTTTAGTTTTACATGATTTTTTTTGCACGCGGTGCAATGAAAGATTAAAACAAAAACACATTTGAAGAT
The DNA here is from genome assembly GCF_043380555.1 of Nothobranchius furzeri. Taxonomy (NCBI): domain Eukaryota; kingdom Metazoa; phylum Chordata; class Actinopteri; order Cyprinodontiformes; family Nothobranchiidae; genus Nothobranchius; species Nothobranchius furzeri. The sequence goes on from NC_091749.1 coordinate 40,063,072, forward strand.
ATTTTTATGGATAAAAGTGTTTGGTTACATGCATTATGTTACAAGTGTTTATTTTATTGAATAAGAGTTAAGTGATTTGTTAAAATCTGGACTAGAAAGGTTGTTTTGTGACATTTTCAGACAGCAAAATGTTAATTTGTTGTCTCTTCCAACAATCTGATCAAATGTTGTTATTGATTAAATAGAAAAGTCAAAGATTAGAAACCTTGATGTGTAATTAATAATTTACAATAATGGGTACAGGTATTGTGATAATGAAGTATAATCCTGAGGTGGTTAAACTGAACTCTGTACTCTGAAAGGCACTTTTCAGTGTTTGATGTGCAAACTGTTTTTCTCCTTGATGATGCTGAAGGTTTAGTAGTCGTACCACCCAAGCCTGTTTTTTAGATGATGTTTTGACATTGGAAAACACATCCCCTATTTAGGATTAACAACTTAATAACATATAAATTACTCAGAGCTATCCTTTCCATCACTAAACAAAGCCTCTTACATCATCAAGGGAACATAACATAGATGAAATTCAACTTTGATAGAATGTTGGATCATGTTATGGATCTTTATTATTATTATTATTATTTTTTTTTTGCTTGTTGAAGGTTGGGTTGTGGAGTGAACAGATATAGGAGAGAAGCCCAAACATTCCTCCTCCCAGGAAGACGTCCAGATTCCCCTGGAGATCCCAAGAGGTACCCAGACCAAAGAGGATCAGTGATTCCCCCAGAAGGTTCTGGGTCTGTCCAGATTGAAGCAACCTGAAGGAAAGATGCTCGGACCACCTCTACTGATTCCTTTTGATGTGAAGAAGAAGTATCTAAAACTCCAAGCGTCCTCTGTGTGGCTGTTCTCCTCACCTTAGCTAAGGCTGTGCTAAGACACCCTTTCAGAGGCTTTTTTGTCCTTTTTTCACCGGAGGTGTCATTATTTTGGTCATGATTCACATCTCATGACCAGAGTTGAGGACAGGAGTGTAGATAGAAAAAAAAACAGAGTTTGTGCCTCAGGCTCATTTCTTTCATTACCACAATAAACCAGAGCAATGCTGCTTGTCCACATGTTTGAAGTGGAGTTTGAGTGCATCCTGGGCCTTGTGCTGTCTGAACCATCAGTCTTTTGTCAAGTATCCTGTGTAACATTACACTCATAAAAGAGGGCAACAAGAAATCCTCATCCAGAGAAAGGAGGTAGGAGCACCCTTATGGAGTCAGGCCTTTTGGTCAGTGAGGAGCACCTGGGGTCAAACCTTGACTCCATTCCTGCTCCAACTTTCTGGAAGAAGCTGAAAGCCACACCTCATATTGCTCACACAAACAAATAGGCTAGGTTATACTTCTCCATTGGTGTGTTAGTGTTGTGCAGCAATTCTCTGCCAGTACAGCAGAGGGTGAAATGCTTTTCTGGGGTGTCCTGCTTTCATTGCAGTCGTGTGTTTATATTTTGTCTATGTATTTCAAACACTTTAGAAAAACTTGTCCCCCACGACTCCATGCCCTTACCACCTCTAAACTCACGTTTCCTTGAATTTCCTGTGTAACAGAATGAAATGACGGTTTTCCACCCAAAAGTCATTTCCCCCCTCTCCTCAGCAAGAACTAATTTGTATGAGATATTGCTGAAGGTCTCATGCTCTGCGTCTAAACTGTTTCTCCTTTCCAGCTCAAGAGAAGAATGAAGACAAAGGACTCTTTCTTTAAAAAAATCAAAAGAACTCTATTTTTAATAAAGCTAATCAAAAAAAGTGTTAGCCATTAATAAAATGTGAACCAATCTGTGAAATGAAAATATTACTTACTTGATATTATAATCCTATAGAATATAATATGTTTATGTATCTAGCAGAAGCTTTTGTCCAAAGCGACTTAGTAATATAACGTTAAATGTTTCCACTAGACATACTGATTCACGTAAGGCTTAAAGTCACATGACACATTTATCTTTCTCATCCAATCGGAACCTTCCTTTCTAAAGCGTGGCATAGTCTCTGTGGTGTTTATAAATCTGTCAAACTTTGATTCAACCATAAATCAAAACATCCAGATTAATAAAACCAGTCCCCACGCCATCTTAGTTCAGTTCACCGCATTCTAAGAGAAGTATCGGACCGGCCACCCGGACTTCCCTTTTAAGCAAAGAACCAACAAGCTGGATAAATTCTGTTGCACTTTACCAACCAAGCAACGGTTCCTTTCAGAATAAAAGCTGAACTCACTGACCCTCAGGGTCCATCTGATGCTTTCAACCAACTGTTGCTTTTTACCTGGAGACAATCCAAAGACTAGTCTGTCCTGGGGAGACAGTGGCACAGGAGTTAAGTGCTCGCCCCGTAATCGGAAGGTTGCAGGTTCGAACCCCGCTCAGTCTGTCACTGTCGTTGTGTCCTTGGGCAAGACACTTAACCCACGTTGCCTGCTGGTGGTGGTCGGAGGGACCGGTGGCACCAGTGCTCGGCAGCATCGCCTCTGTCAGTGTGCCCCAGGACAGCTGTGGCTACATTGTAGCTCATCCCCACCAGTGAGTGAAAGTGTGTGTGAATGGGTGAATGACTGATTGTGTTGGTAAGTGCCTTGAGGGGTTCCAGGACTGTAGAAGGTGCTATATCAAATACAGGCCATTTACCATATCAAATACAGACCATTCCTCAGCCTTCAAGTTCAGCAAAAGCTCCCAATCACTCATTTTAATCAAATGTGCAGTGTTAAAGCCACGTGCTAAAATGCCCCTTTACAGGGTTAATGAAATGTGACTCAGACCCCCACCGCCCCCTTTGGCCAGAATCCTGCATGTTTCGGATCATAGGCTAGGTTTCATGCTGCTGAAACACATTTTTCAGACAGTCTGGACGGAAACGCATGTTTCAGATAGTAAACACAGCTGATTTGTCTAATTTAGTGATGAACCAGTGCTGTAGACATTAATGAAGGCTGGGGAGGCATTTCAGATTTGCGGCTTGACTGCAGAGACTTAATGCAGAGACTTAATAATGAACACTAGGGGGTGCCAAACGCAAGCAAAAACTGTCAAGTGTGCCTTTAAAGAAGGGAAGCATCTATAATTGGCAGGAACATGTCATTTGCGATAGCAGCACACCCCTAATGCTACAACAGGCTAAAACAATATTTTGATGTGGCACAATGGTTGAACGCTGAGCTCCAATACACAAAAGATAAATCCCGTTTTGCTCCCCTCCCTCCACTTCTACGGTTAGTCTGAACTTTACAGACAGTAGTCGAGTTAGAATTCAAGCTAGGTTGGTGTGCTAAGCTGACTGAAGCATACGTATTTGTTAAAAGCCACACATTGATTTGAGCTAATTAGTATGTGTGTTAATCAGCAACAAACCATTCACTGTCAGTTAACAAACCATTATGAATGGCTTATTTTGATAAAACTCTTAATAATGACTAGTTCAGACTTAGTAGTCCACTAATATTCATATTAATTGGCAGCTAACTAATGCTTAATTAGTGTTCCCTAAACTAAAGTGTTACCATGCCTTTTATCTTGTTTACATAGTTTTTATCAGTGTTACTTTATTCCGATTTAATTATGTGGCAACTCCGTGTCATTCAGTGTTATATGTACGATTGTAAAGCACAATTTTGTGTCATGGTGCTCACTGTCTATCAAAATTAGTAAGAATCAAAACATCACTGAAGCTAAGAGCTACACAGTTACATAAATGACCTCATGGCCCGAACTAAAATAATTAACCATTAATCACTTCAACTTTTGACATTGTCCATCCTTTCTGAAGTGTATGATGGATAACATTATGGGATGTAAACAGCTAAAATGTTGAAATTTTCATACTCTTAACATCTCCTCTGCCTGAGGAATGGGATGAGGGGAACCCTGTATGGTGGTATGATAGTGTGTTATGATGACATTAATAAAAAGGGATTGAAATGTGTGCTTCAGTGCTGATCAGGAAAGTGAACAGACATCAACAGAGTAAACAACAGAATGTTTACTCTCAGAGAGCCAGCTGAAAAATATTAGCTTTCTTGTCTGTTACAGTATGTGGAGATGGAGGCACAAACCTGCACCGCCATCAGCATTAAAAACCAAAGCTTCTCATTTGCATCATTTTTGCATAGATTATAAAAAAGCTGAGGTTCGCCTACATAGAATCTTTTTATATCAAGCTTTATTGTTTTGCTGTAATATCTGCTCCAAACTGCCCTCTTGGTTCCGTTCATATTAACTATAATGTTTCCTCAATCACTTTTTACAGTCTTAACTGTATTATGATGTTCAATTATACCTTAATGATACTATCCCAGGTATTATTAATATCCGATGGAAGTAGGACACATAAACATTACCTCTTTAACCTGATCTTGGTTTCACAAAAGGCTTTTTTTTCCCAATAATCACACAACTGTAAGCACATCGTGGGGGTCGTTGTCCCGCCTGAAGACGCTTTTTCCACATGGATGGAGATCAAACCGCCAATCTTTCTATTAGAAGGTACTCTGCTGACCCACCTCCTCCCAAAGAACAAGCAGAAGGGTGATTACTATTTAGCTGTAACACTGTTGGGATCATCATAACACTGCATTCAGATGCTGTACTGTGTATCCCTGCGATGTTACTCACAACGCGAGATGAATAGGAATTACTTATGCAAATGACTCCGTGCCACAACTTTTTATTCCAAACAATGCTCATGCTAGGGCTGCTCTCCTGTTTTGATCCCTGTACGTTAAACTAGATGAATAATGGAAAACTTCAATAGAGCGACCATATTTATGTCAACCTAGAAATTTGTAAGTGTGTTATACCATGCGGTTTGAAGTGTTTTTGAGTCTTTCTAGGACAGTAAGATAGTTCATGTAATTTTCTACACACAAAAACACACCATGAAAAAGTAGGTTTTCTGTAAAATGTGAGAGAGATGAAGAAACCACCCTTCGTCACAATTTTTGACAGGTCTAATTTCTATGACCTTATTATGACTTTTTTATGACCTTTTATGGCCCCATATGTCAAGAAATGAATTGATGATTGTTGTGTAATGACCCGTGAAGTTATTAATTGTAGTCCCCGAGACCCCTTCTGTCTGTGTATTGATGATCTGCTTTGATGTATTCATTGGTTTTCCCTGCAGCACTTTACAGTCAGTTTAGGACGTCAACTCTTTGATGTGAGGAATGAGGATACTTCATTGTTTTAACCCCACATTTCCCACAGCCCCTCCCTTTCATATGTAATACCCGACATCCCTCCCCCCAACCCTGCTTGCCTCTTTAAAAGCTCTGAGTCATTTCAGAGGACAGACTGAATAAAAAATCAATGTATCCGAATGGTAAAAGGCTGATGAAATACCTCTAAGAAAATGGTGAAGCAAGAGGAGATGGATGAAGTGTCTACAACCGATGCTTCAACCTCTACCCGAGAGGAGAAGGAGGTGAAAGAGGAGTACGTGGACATGCCATCGCCGCTATCACAGACCTTGCTCTGTGAAAAATCCATAGCGATCCATCAGCTGCCTGCAGGTGGTGGTGCTCCCCGCAAATCTACATTCTACATGTGTAGAGTTCAGCTTCCTCCTTTTGGCGGTAAAGAGCCCTTGGTGCAAATATGGCCGCTGGAACCTTACGGCTATACCGGTAGTTTTGGGTACCGATTCAGCTATGATACTAAGGAGCTGTGTCTAATCCGTGATGTGGCTGAGGACGAACCTCTCAAGCAATATTTATCACATTCAGCAGTTCTCTCCTACAATGACTGGGCAGTGCTCAACCTCACAGTTCCACACAGGGTGTACAAAGATGATCGTGAGAGACCTTGTCCCGGTGTAAAGCGCAAAAGGCCGCAAGGGAGTATGAATGAATCATCATATTTTAATAATGTAGCGGAAATCCTCATTTTTATATTCTCAGTTAACTTTATCAGGATCCACATGGAGAAGAACAATAACATTTTCACACAAAGGTTTTTTTTTCACACTTAGCAGAAAAAAGGGGGAAATTGAAACTGGCCTACAATCATATAAATTCCAAGATAACATTTTCGAACATCTGGCTAACTCTTACATTTTCTCCCAGGAACGTAAATTTTAACAAATGACTTGTTTTTCGCCCCCTTAAGCAATCGAGAAGCCAGACATTATTAGGACTTGGTCTGTCTTACCTCAACCTGCCAAGAACTAACTCTCCCCAAGGCCGGGTGCTCGTAAAAACTTCTCAGGGGTCATTCTGGAAGGTTTCAGGATTTAGTCTATCAAAACCCTGGTATTTTTCTGTTTATCCACAGTCAAAAGGTGTTTTAGTTTGCTTCACCATTAAAATTCAAGGTGTTCCAAGTAAATGTTCAAACTTTTATCAGTTACAAACCTAAACTGCTTGTGTTGTGTTTTTTTCTTTCATGTTAAACTTCTGCCATTGTGTTTCACCAGTTCAAAATCATGCTAAAGTGATACTGTCAAGCTTAAGACCTGAAGTTAGTTCTTTTCTGTTTAAAGTAATTCTTTTTGAGGCCTTATTTGGAATAACTTGTGAGCATGAATCTCTCATGGTTGGAAGACTGGGTTATTTGAAAGAGCCACAGTGCCATCAAGTGGTAAATGAGTGAAATACATGTGGGTGTGACCAAGAAAGTTTATAAAACCAGAGTTCAGACCTCGTGGTGGCAGAACAAAGAAGAAAGATGCCTTAAGCGAACCTCTGCTTGGCTATTCCACCTTGGCCCAACAAAAGATAATCAACGCTCATAAAAGTTGTTAAGCCATTAGCTCTCAAAAGTTACAGCAAACTCAGAGCTTCATTTTGTTTTGTTTTGACTTTCTACATGAAACCGGAAGTCGGCACGGTCCGGACGAGTCCTCGCATTAACAGTTAAACCCAATTTGGAACAGTTCCTATGATTCAATCTCGTTTGGATAATTCAGACTCGCGGTCTGATTCCACTTTTGGGTGCAGCTGGCGGAACCTACGGGTCAAGCCACGATTGAGGAGGGCCACACACTCCCTTCCATGGCCAACGTTGACCGGCCGGGGAGCCAGCACCATTTAATCCAAAATAAAAGGCCGCAGCACGAGCCAGGGCCCCAAGCTGTGGCAGCCGCTGGCTACCCTTCCGGCAACGGAAAAAGTTCTGTGAAGCATCTCATCTGGCTGACTTTTGTGCTAAGCCCGATTAGTGAATTCAGATTAGTCCATTTCTTTTATAGCGTGTTTTATTTTGATCCCAAATTCACGTTTAGCCCTCAAGATCCCCTTCCTTCTGCTGCCATAACATACACACACACACACACACACACACACACACACACACACACACACACACACACACACACACACACACACACACACACACACACACACACACACACACTCACTTTGTTCTCCTTTCAGAAATAATTCCTAATAGTTACTATAATCCTATGTGCCATCAAATTTCCACTTTATTACAAACCAGTTATTCCATATCACTGCCATAAAGCTTTGGGTTAACAATCGTCTTAATTCCATGCATGAAACGATAAGCTGTAGGGCTGCACGGTATTAGGAAAACCTGCGATATTCGATAACAGTGCTTAATATTGCAATATCGATATTACTTGCCATAAATGAACAAATACTAAAGTATGCAGTGTTGATGTCATCTGGCGTGTGACGTCTGCTCTGGGCTCAAAGCAAACAAAAACTAATGCATGAATTCCATTACAACATAACATTTTTATTGCTAAAATATGCAGCTGCACCTGCTACTGTATTAGCAGCAAAACAACAAACTGCATGCATGCAGTTTCTCAGTGACTTTAAAACATCACCTCCACCATAAAACTTTTTCTGATGCTCCAAATACAGAAAAACTTCCCTTACCAGGATTTTTTGAAGAAATAAAAAGATCTGAAATTAAGTTTAAATGTTAAATAGTAGTTAACATCACTTAAATGCAACAGCAAATTCTCTCATTGCTACTGAACATTTTCTCCACTTATGTGGTTATGATATAAGGCTGTTGCTGCAACTGGAAAGTGAACTGTGCTCAGCCAAACTAGGAGAATATTAAGATTTTTTGAGGCAAAGAGAAAAACAATTGTCTACCATTCAGAAGAGGAACTGGCAAAAAACTATGTGGAAGATATGTGAAAATGTTTGTTTTCAAGCCCAAATTGAACAAGTTTAACTAGACCTTAAAAAGCAGCTCAGATGATGAAACTGCAACTATGATTCTGATAACAAGCTAACAAATTGAACTAGCTCCTCTAAGATAAGCGGCTAGCAGAGCTTCTGACTGACAGTTTATGTGCAGCAGCAAATCAACTATCCTGATTAACAAGGTTATAAAGGAAAAATCACTTTGATGTGTGGGGGGAATTTGAATGACATGTCCTGGTCAAAGATAACACCAAGGTTCCTTACTTTGTTCTCGGAGACTAATTTAATGCCATTCATGTCAGGTGATTGACTAAGCAATTTCCTTTTCTGGATTTCTGGTCCAAAGATGAGAACTTCCGTCTTGTCTTGATTTAAAAGCAAAAAGTCTAGAGTCATCCAATTTTTTATGTCCTCAAGACAAGCCTGTAATCTACCTAACCGATTAGGTTTATCAGGGTTAATGGATAAATATAACTGAGTATTGTCAGCATAACAGTGAAAGTTTATCCCATGCTGTCTAATGATTTTACCAATTGGGAGCATGTATGTATAGTAAAAAGAATTGGTCCAAGTACTGAACCCTGTACACCTATTTCCTGCATTAGCTTCTGATAGTGCATAGACGGAAAAGTGCTGGGTTCAAAAAAGCCTGGCAGATCTACATCACACTGTCACTTAGCATTCATGGACTCAGCCAGCTTGACTCGCTGGGGGAAGTTGGTTTAGCGTTCAGGAATCAGCAGAGAACATCTTGGATATTACATGCTAATCATTAGCATTAGCAACTCCACCACACAGCAGAACTCTTCAGCTCAATGTTCTAGAGGTATGTGTCCTCCCTGAGACTGAGAGATCCAAATCCATGGTCAGGTCATACCAAAGACTTTAAAAATGGGATCCAATTCCTCCCTGCTTGACACTCGGCATTAAGGAGCTGGATTGGGGGTGAAACCACCAAACAGTTTTTAAGCATGGCCATGTCTGCAGCTCACCAAAAAAGCTCAAATTTTGCACTCACATCAGTGTGTGTGACAACTAACGGGACTTTTACTTTATTTGTGGAGGTAAAACATTAGTGTTGCTGAGCAAACAAAGTCAGCAGTACAGTTGCGTTGCTGTTAGCCAGTCAGAGATGAGATGCTCAAATATCAGGAAATAAAAATGCACATTCTGCTGTCTGAAGCTACTTCCTCTTTCAGCTTACCTTTACGTAAGTAAGTAAGTAAGTAAAAGTTTATTTATAGAGCGCCTTTCTCAGATATAAATCACAAAGCGCTGTACAACATGATAAAGATCAGGGCAAATACCTCTAACCAAAAAAAAACATCAGAAAAACAATAGCAGTGACAAAGTAGAAAATAAAATCATGAGTATAAACAAAGTGAAGGTGTGAACCCGAACGAAGCCATCTTTTTGAAACATTTAGAGAGGGAACGCCTGGATGAAAAGGTGAGTTTTTAGATGATTTTTAAAGACCTCTACAGTGTTAGAAAGATGGAGATTTGAAGGTAGACTGTTCCAAAGTCTGGGTGCAATAGTCTGAAAGGCCTGTCCCCTTTGGTTTTCAGTCTGGTTCGCGGAACAGCCAGGAGGTTTTCAGATGTGGATCTAAGGTTCCGAGAGGTGGTGTGTGGGGATAAAAGCTCAGATAGGTAGCTTGGAGCCTGGTTGTTAAGAGCTCTATAGGCCAGGACTAAAACTTTAAACTGTATTCTATATTCTACCGGGAGCCAGTGGAGGGACTGTAAAATTGGAGTGATGTGAGCTCGTCTGCTGGATTTTGTTAGGAGTCTGGCTGCTGCATTTTGGATGGCTTGAAGGTGTGAGAGGGAGGTTTTGCTGAGACCAGTAAAAAGAGCGTTACAGTAGTCTAAGCGTGATGACACAAAGGCATGGATGATTTTTTCCAGATCTGCAGTAGAAACCAGTTTACGGACTTTTGAAATGTTTCTCAGTTGAAAGAAACGAGAGCGGGAGATTGTTTTGACGTGTGAGTCTAAACTTAAAGCTGGATCAAAAATAACTCCTAGGTTTCTAATGTTGGCCTTGGCTGATGGGCAAAAAGATGCAATTTCTTGCTCGATTTTTGGCTGAAGTTCCGGGGGTGCAGCGATCAGGGTCTCTGTCTTGTTAGCATTTAAGACAAGAAAGTTGCTGGACAGCCAGTTACTGATCTGGGTCAGGCAGAGTACAAGGGTCGCCAGCCTGTCCAACTGGTGTGGCATGAAGGACATATAGAGCTGAATATCATCAGCGTAGATGTGGTAGGAGATGTGTGGGAAAGACTGAATGATGCCAGCTAGGGGAAGAATATAGAATGCAAATAGTAGAGGCCCTAGAACTGAACCTTGTGGGACCCCGCATGTTAGAGAGGCAGTGTCTGAGGAGAAGGTTTCTGACTTCACTGTGAATGTTCTGTTAGTGAGATAGGAAGAGAGCCAGTCTAGAGCAGAACCTGAAATCCCAGCCAGGGCATTTAACCTGTTTAGTAGAACGTTGTGGTCTACAGTGTCAAAAGCTGCACTGAGGTCGAGCAGGATCATGACAGAGCATTTCCCTGCATCAGCAGCCATCAGGAGGTCATTATGCACCCTTACTAGAGCAGTCTCAGTTGAGTGCTGCTTCAAAAAGCCAGACTGGAAGGGGTCAGAGATCTTTGACTTAGAAAACGAGGATCTGAGTTGGGTTTCAACAACCTTCTCAAGTACTTTGCTGATGAAAGGTAGTTTAGAAATGGGCCTAAAGTTACTGGTGGAGCTGGCGTCAAGGTTGGGTTTCTTTAAGAGAGGAGTCACTACTGCATTTTTAAAGTAAGATGGAACACAGCCTTGGCTCAGTGAGCTGTTGATTATAGTCAACAGAGATGGACTGATGGAGGCAAGGGACCCGACTAAAACAGAGGGAGTTAAGATATCTGATGAGCATGATGAGAGTTTCATCTGACTGATTATTGAGGTTAAGTCATTTAGTGTAATTGGGGAGAAGGAGGTGAAAGGGGGGGGGGGGGGGGGGGCAGGTGGAATGCTGGATCTCAGATTCAACACCTTGTTTTCAAAAAAGTGGAGAAATCTGTTACAGTCATCAGCTGAAGATAGCTGAGCCTGCTGCGGAGGAGAAGACACGATGCTGGAGATGGTATCAAACAAAACCTTAGGATTATTCTTATTTTGACATATGAGGTTGCTGAAGAAAGAAGACCTGGCATTTTCTACAGCTTCATTGTATGACTCGAGAAGTTCTTTAAAATATTCACGATGAACAACCAGACCTGTCCTCTTCCACAGTCATTCCGCTTTTCTATAGGAGCGTCTAAGATCAAGAATCTGGTTGTTCATCCAGGGTGAACTAGAGGCACTGGAACTGCGGCTGGTTTTGTAAGGGGCGACCTGATCTAGAATTTTGAGGCAGTGATCATTAAATGAGTTAGTAAGGAGCTCTACGTCATCAGAGGAAGGAGGTACAAAGTCAAAGAGGGAGGAGAAATTTAAAATGGTAGAACTGTTGATAATACGTTGTTGCTTGGCAGAGACTGGTAAAAGAGATTCAGAATTTAAGTTGATATGAAAAGAAACTGGCTTATGGTCACTGACCACAACATCATTTATCTGCAGCTTATCAACAAGAAGTCCTTAGGAAAAGACCAGATCCAGGGTGGAGCCTGCTCTGTGAGTGGGACCAGATACGTTTTGAGAGAAATTAAAAGAATTCATCATGTCCACAAACAGGTGCACTGGAGCTTTTTGTCCCCAGAGAACAGCTTACAAGGCCTTAATTTTTACTAGAGACCTATGCAAAGTTGACTTTTAACATTCTGTGAGGCTGGGATTATGAGACAAAATCAATTTTGTATACTTAGTCTTTTTTGCCTTTAAGGGCTTCCATAGTTTAGCCACAGTTAAAGGAGCCAGTCACATCTTATTGGTGGGGAAAAAAAAGCTTTTTGTCAGGTTATTTTATATATAACTATTTAAACAGTTTCTTTGTATTTGCTTCTGTTTTTTTGTTGTCGTCTAACAGATTTAAATTAATAAGATGTTTGGTAATTAAAACAAACAATTAGATTTTCTTGTTTTTAAAATTAATCACATGCCAGCAAAAGAAAAATCTCATGAATATAATATTCTAATTACAATAGCAGCAATCAGTTGTATAGCTTCTGTTGAGTGGCAACCTGTTATTTTTGGTGTTAGCATTTCCAGATGGTGAAGCACGCAGCGTGGATTTCCCTTAGGAGCTGCAGCAACCCAACATACCAAAAAAGCACGAATTTATTATGATAAAGCAGCTAAATAATTATTCAAGTTTTAGTAATGTGTTCAGACTTTTCAAAATTTGTATGTCAAGCTTCGTTATAAAGCACACTACCAAATGATTTCATATAGGCATTTGTGAACTGTAGAATAATAGAGTATTATAATATTGAAAATAATGAAATGCAGCTGAAGTTTGTTTTCTTTTCTCTTTTTTGTGTGTAAACCACTGGAGCAGGCTTGATGCAGACAGTCTAAAAAAGATAACATCACTTTTCCACCAGCTATTGTTATATTTAGTATTTTGTTCAGTGATGATGGCCAACTACGTATAAACCCACAGCCAGGTGTGTGCAGCGAGTGTTCATTTGGGCTGAGATGGCAGCTGAAACAGGCACCATATATAGACTGTCACTCCTATGTTCCTCAAACAATCAACTGACAACTCATTCTCCGGGGCTGTTGTCACCTTTGAAGTGGCCCCTCATCAGGAGTGTATATGTCCTCATAGAATGAAGGCTGTCATTTACAATGGCTTTACTGCTTATTACTGCGCGGGAGTCAGTGACACCTGTCAGAAAACAGAGTGAGGAGGTGGACATGGTGCAATTCTACAAGTACCCGGGGGTACATAACAACAACAAGCTGGACAGGACTAATAAAAATTGAACAAGGAGTGGCAGGATATTGTTCTTCAAAACTCGTTTTCACCAAGCACGCAGGTCTTTGCACGGCGGAGGATGCTGGTAGAATATGGAGCTGACCTGCAGGCAAAAACATTGTTTTAATGGCAGAAGTTGGCTACTTTCACTGAAATAATCAGAAAAGGGGTCTGTGCAAGCCCCAGGTAAATGCAAAAGTTAATTTACAGAAACTGCAAATTGCCAAAAAATGAGCTTACTGTCAGTGATAAATCCATGGAGACAACCTGTGCTGTTAAATAAACTGGAAAGGACATAAAGTCTCAAAGCCCAAATACATTTTGAGATTATGTTTTAAAACTGAAAGGTTACATGAAGCAAAACTTGGCAAACTGACACAAAATAACTCAAAGTTCAGCTGAAGATGTGCTTTCTGAAAGCTATTTTTCATCAGAACAAAATTATTATTTTTGACAAAAGCCGAAGAGGCTTTAAAGGCTGAAAGGGGGATTCAGACGGAGCATTACCAAGTTGTTGTTTTTTTCATTAGTGTGTTAGTATAGCTGTGTGTTACTCATAAATAAGCAACATGTTACAATGCCTGATCGTTATGGACAATTATGACCTCATTATTCAAAAACAGATCAGTTAACATATCAATCAATCAATCAATCAATCAATCAATCAATCAAAGATACTTTATTAATCCCAGAGGGAAATTAGAGTTTCAGTACACACAATTCAGAGATCAGACATACATGGGCTAGCCACATGACAAGAATTGGTGACTGTGGTCATTCGCAACCCTGAGTCGCGCTACCTTAATAGAGATAAGAGGGGTTACATGAGAGTTGTTCAGGTGGAGGGAAAAAAAGGCACTTCAGAGCTACCCTCCACCGGGAGGGCAGCTTTGCTCTGCAAAAAAAAACACCTCAGACAGATATGCAACAGACTTCAGACAACACAACATAAGTGTCCGCTAGGTGGGATGGTGGGTTGGGACTATCCCCACTTCAGTTCCTGCAGCCACGATAAGCAGCACATGTCACCTCAGTCTGAACAGGGGGAGGAGCATTGAGGGTTGGAGGGTTGCAATGACCCTGGAACGTTTCAGCAGCCTTCCCGCAGTCCTGCCCAGGCTGGGAAAGGAGACAGAGTTGAGTTGCCATAGCGACGGCACATTCCACATATCTTCTGAGGGGGGAGATTTCGTTGGAGCCTTGCAGGCTCAAGGATGCCAGATTCCGATTAGAAATTATTTTGGGGCCAAACAGAGATAATGCCCTCCCTGTCTTACTGTTAGTTGGCCCGCCACCTCTCCAAATCCCAATAATGGACATTAATCGATCCCAAACCATGCTGATTCGTCCACTCTCTCCTTGATGGCATCCATCTTTTGTGCCAATAATGAATCTCAGCCAAAGCTTACGATTCATCTCGACATTTATGTGAGTCTGTGAATTCACAGAGCGGTGCAAACCATCTCTGAGCTCTGGGATCAGGCCAATATTCCTCGACAGCTCGTTAATGTTCCGGTAAGCCAGGTAGCCTCCAAGGCCAATGAGCAGGAAACCTGACACTAACACCACAAATATCCACACATCTTCAGAGTCCTCCACAGACAGCTGAGATAAACAAATCAAGTTCCACTGTTTCCAGGAGTCCATGATGTGTCCAACTGGATCTGTTGCGGAGGGGCATCCGGGAGCCCCTTCTCCCATTCTCATCTTTGGAAAAATTTTATCAATCGCGTTGAGAGACCAACTGACGAGATCCATTTTAGTGAATTTCAGTTTCCAGTTTCCAGAAAAAATGCAGAAGCAGCCGTGCACCCAGCACACACAGACAGTCAAAGGACCTTGAGGATAAGATATGGAGGAGAGGAGGAAAAAAGCGTCTGCACCCTCCAAGAGCCGGAAGAAGAAAAAGATCAGTTAACATATTTGGGTTGTACCATACCATACCATACCACCTTTATTTATATAGCACTTTAAAACACAGCCATACGGCTGGCCAAAGTGCTGAACAGTCGCACAATAGTAGAGATATAAAACATAAAACAGTACTATAAAATACAGCCAACAATAAAAAAAGACAGGCCAACAAAAAAAGTACCAATTAATCCAATGAAACCTTACAATGGACGATAAAATAAGAGTAGTAAAAGCCAAACTAACAGCTAACTGTTAAATGCAAGGGTAAAATAGTGTGTCTTTAGTCTAGACTTAAAATCTGCCAAGGTGGATGGCAGTCAAACTGTGACTGGAAGTTCGTTCCACAGTTTAGGACCTGCAAATGAGAAAGCTCTTTGTCCACATGATTTGTAACACACTTTAAGGGACCTCGAGGAGCAACAGGCTGGAGGACCTGAGTGTGCGACCGGGAATATAAATTGAAAGAAGGTCAGATAAGTACACGGGGGCAAGACCATGGGGGGATTTGAAAACAACAAGTAGCAGTTTATATTGGACCCTGAAAGTGATGGGCAACCAATGAAGGGATTTGAGAACTGGTGTTATATGCTGGCGCCTGTCAGTATGTGTTAGGAATCTAGCAGCTGCGTTTTGAGCGAGTTGAAGTCGGGCAAGGGTTGACTTATTGACACCCAGCAAAACTTCATTTGAGTAGTCGAGCCTAGATGTGATGAAGGCATGAACAACTGATTCCAAATTTTTTCTAGATAAAACAGCTCTTCATTTGAACAGATGGCGGAGTTGCAAAAACAAGATTTCACAGTGGCATTGACCTGGGCGTCCACCCTTAAAGATGAATCCATCTTCACACCCAGGTTTGTCACAACTGTTTTCAGATTTTGAGAAATAGATGAAAGATCTTTGGTTTGGAATGAGCTAGATCTGACCGGATTAAACAGGATAAGTTCATTCTTGGAATATTGAGATGCAGAAAATTTATGGTTAACAAATGGGTTGGGCTGGTGTTATTGCTTAGGTTTAGACACGTTCACCAGGGTAAAAAAATCTAGTTTTGATAAAGATACAGATACTCTGAACTGATTTAGATAATTTTGTATAAATCTGATTATTTTGCTCTCATAAATTGTTTTAAATTTTTTCAGTAAAATGTCTTACTGATCTGTTGCAAGCTAAAGCAGACCTAATTTTGCCCATTGCATTTTTTCTGTTTGTGACTGAAGGACAAGGTCAAAGTTGATTTAATTTTTTTCAGCTTTTTCAAATAACCTACACCTCTTTCCTTCCACGTTTATCTGCCCAACCTGGAAAAAGAAAGCAGCACAGAGAATGCAACTAAATTGCATCCTCCATAATATTTTCCAACCCTCCACAGCGATATTGTGTGCTTATTTCAGCACCCCAAGGTGCAACATAAAGGTCTCAAGGTGATCTTTTTCCACCCACCATCACATCGTCTTTCTCCTTTTTTAATCTCTGCAAACAGCAGCAATGTTGGAGTTCTGCTGCCATCCAGAATCACCAGATGTCTGACAGCTTCTGGATTTATCAAAACGTGTTAATTAGCTTTACTCCATCTTCTAATTACAACAAAATCCTCGGTCAATAAAAACAGGAGAGTTTATTGAATGAAATGTTTGCCATTGTGTTTAAGTGCACATGCATGTAAACATATGTACACATGTTGTGCCTGTTTGTATGAATAGAAATAATTTATTGGGTTCTCTGTTGATTGTCAACTAACTGGCAGGGTTGTTGTAAGAAGTACATCAGGAGTATGAATGAATTCAAGGAGCAGCCAAGATGTTGAAGGAATCCATTCTGGTGGCCTAAGGATCAGGGGTCTCATTTATCAAACATTGCGTAGAATCCTTACTAAAACCGTACTTATGCTCAGCAAAAAAAATGCACTTACGCCAAGTAGGTTTGTAATCTATCAAATATGGAGTACGCAAAGCTGCACACAATCTCCACTTCATAAATCGGAGACTAACGAGAATGTTTCTCACCTGCATTTTAGTCTAATTCCGCCCTCACCACGCCCACTTACTGCAGTAAATAGTCAATGCAAAGTGCCTTGTGGATCTCATGCATATACATAAGCCGGCTGTTGCAGCTCTCCGCCAATGATGATGGCGACCGTAGATCAAGGCAGATCAAGGAAGCGAAATTTCACAGAAGCAAAAATTGAGGTACTTGTGGGCGAGGTGGAGAAATGAAAGGAAGTGCTTTTGCAAAACAAATAAGAGAAAATCCACGCAGTGGCACAGCGTTGCTGAAGCCGTCAATGTTGTGAATTCTTCAGAGAGATCTGTGACGGATATTAAAAAAAATTGTCCAATCGGGATTCAATCCCCAGACTCCCAGGTGAAAGTCACGCATGCTAACCAGTCAGCCATTAAACAGCCCCTGTTTAATTAGCCAGGGCACATGATCAATCGGGTCACAGTGACAGGACACACACTGTCACAGACGCATGACATTCTGTCTCAATCTGTCCCCCTGCTGATATTCTGCATTCCGTATTCTGTGCTTCAGGCAGTGTGTGTGCGTGTGTGTGTGTGTGTGTGTGTGTGTGTGTGTGTGTGTGTGTGTGTGTGTGTGTGTGCGCGCGCACGTGTGTGTGCGTGTGGGGGTCTTGTTCTGTGTGAAAATGAAGCAGTACAAGTGATAATGCTGCAGGATTTCATAATTTATCCTTCTCAGCAGCAGCACTGCAGGTGCTCTCCATGTCCAAAATGTGCGTAAGCAAGGTCCTTAGTCATCTTAAAGTTGTGCACATTTTTCCGCTAAGTTTTCTTTCATAAATCCCAAAGTTTGTGTGGAAAGTTGCTTACGCAGTTTTCCAACCCCGTTTTGTGTGTAAGCAATCTTGATAAATGAGGCCCCCGGTCTTTGTTTTTTGGAGATGATGTGGTCCTGTTGGTTTCATCAGACAGCGATCTCTTTTGCTGGAGCGGTTCACAGCTGAGTGGGAAGCAGCTGGGATGAGAATCAGCTTCTCCAAATCCATGACCTTGGTCTTGAATCAGAAACGGTTACAATGCCTTCTCCATGTCAGGGATGAGGTCCTGCCTCAAGTGGAGGAGTTTAGGTATCTCCAGGTCTTGTGTGTCGAGTGAGGGAAAGCTGAAGTGTGAGATCGATAGGCAGATTGGTGCTGCGTCTGCAGTGATGCAGGCGTTGTGGTGAAGAGAGAGCTGAGCCGGAAGGCAAAGCTCTCGATTTACCATTCGATTTATGTTCCTACCCTCACCTATGGTCACCAGCTTTGGGTGATGACCGAAAGAATGAGATTGCAAACACAAACGGCCAAAATAAGTTTTTTCTGCAAGGTGTCTCCGCTGTCCCTTAAGCCGGGCGTACACTGTGCGACCTTTTCACTTTTTTGAGCCGATTTTCCACTCGTGCGAGAATCCACAAGATTGGGGCGAGTTTTGCGCTGAGCGTCGTGTAGTGTACAGAGGGTTACGAGAGGCGATTAACACCGTGAGACCAGCTACCGATCAGCAATCGTGAGCTCGCATAAACTTCTGGCGTGTTTGAAATTTTGCTCGTCCCTCGTGAGGGTATCGCACTGTTGAAGCGGCGCTGCGAGCAGCTGCGACCCAAAACGTACCAGAACCGCTCACAGCGCATGCGCAATCCTGCATCAACACCGCTCGCCCGCTATTTCCCTAATAACACACTTTGTTCGTTTTTATTTCTACACGTTTTTTTACTGACAAAGATTGTCAAGAAAGCGTGTTTGTCGTGTTCATGTCAAATTAAACTGATCACAAAACACAGATTTACTTTCTTTATGTCGTTTTCCTCATCCAAGCCCCATAAATCCCTGTGTGTCCCCCTGCTGCACTCCCGAAGGACAACAGGCAAAACAAGACAAAAAAGTCTGACGTGTTGAGTAAAAATGGCTATTTTTAGCATATTTTTAGGGCCGACGTGTTGCTACCAGATGTATAGTTTGAGCAGTCAGGTTGCATCCGAGAACTGGGTCGTACAGTGTGAGCGCATGGCTCGTGAGATATGCCCAGCGAGGAAGTCGTACAGTTTGAGCTGAAGCTGAGTGCTACGAGTGAAAAAGTCGCACAGTGTCCGCCCGGCTTTAGAGATAGGCTGAGAAGTTTGGTCATTTGGGAGGGACTTGGAGTAGATCTGCTGCTCATCTACATCGAGAAAAGCCAGTTGAGGTGGCTCGAGCATCTGCTTAGAATGCCTCCTGATCGCCTCCCTGGTGAGATTTTTAAGGCACATCCAACTGGGAGGAGACCTAAAGGAAGACCCAGGACATGCTGGGGGAACAGTATCTTGGCTGGCCTTAGGATTCCCCTGGAGGAGCCGGCCCAAGTGGCTGGGGAGAGGGAAGTCTCTTTGCTCAGGCTATTGCCTTCGAGACCTGACTCCGGATAAGCGGAGGAAAATGGATGGATGGATGGATGGATGGATGGATGGACGCATCAATGGATATAGGCATTTGAAACTAGGCTTGAGCCTCAAATTATTGGTTATTTTCTTTTGGTTTTTTCCTCTTTAAAACCTTTTATTATAACAATACCAACCAAATAAATAAATTGAATGAAATAAATGAATCAATGAACATTCTCAGGAGACAAAGAGAGCAGTTTGCACAACACATAACAAGAAAGCTTCTTCATAATGTTTTTTTGTAATTGTGTTAATCTATTTGAGAGGCCTGATATGCTGACAAGTTATGGATTAGTCACTCACATGCATGTTTCACTACAAATGTTGCTATTGTCTCCTGGAATTCACAATATTGTTGTTTTTTGTGTTTTGCTTGCTCCACAATCTGTGTAACTGTTTTCATGGGTGTGCAAACATTATTCATTAACTCTTATTTCTGCAGCAACTCAATGAAACAAAATCACTGAAGCAGCTCAGTCTGATGTTAAATGTGAAATAGCTCAGTTGGTCCGCAGCACAAAATGTCATTTCTACTATGAGGACTCTAATTTTGCTTGATGCAAACTTAACCGTCAATGGTGGTTCTCTTTGTAGATGGTAAGATCCACAGTAAAATGCTGTGTGTGTGTGTGTGTGTGTGTGTGTGTGTGTGTGTGTGTGTGTGTGTGTGTGTGTGTGTGTGTGTGTGTGTGTGTGTGTGTGTGTGTGTGTGTGTGTGTGTGTGTGTGTGTGTGTGGCTGGTGTCATCATGTTTTTAGTGTTTTCACTTAATTCAGTTTTACTTTTCAACTTGAGTGCACTTCACTGCAGAATGAGTTTCTGCAAGGGATGCATTCTCTGAAATGGGGGGTAGTCAAAGGGGCAGCTTAATGTAACACACAGGAAGGTGGACATAATGGGAATGGTTTGCTTTGAAAATGTCTGTTTTGTTTACAGGGTTTACACAATAAAGCTCCCCTTGTATCTGCTATTATAACAGTTTTGGTGGTGAAATTAATCCCATGTGCACATGAACAGTTCTGTAATATTATCAGATTAGTGGAGAGGAGCATCCAGTCTCACACAGTAGAGTAAAAACTATAATCACTCAGAATACACACACACACACACACACACACACACACACACACACACACACACACACACGCATGTTATGAAAACTAGCCAAATTGCTGCATAAATCCTGTTCTACTGTCCAGGACAATCTCAGAATAGTCTTTGTTGTATGAAAAGTTGGGTTTGGTCTCCAAATCCAAGCCAAAGGGTTACAAAGACTTTCAAATCATTAAGCACACACGGGAAAGCCTTATTTTCATGATACTCAGGCAAGTCACATCCAAAGGGAACCTAAAACTGAGATTGTCTCAATCTCACAGGTTTACCTGAGAACAAATGTGTTTTGGGTTTTCAACCAACAATCAATGAAATTATTTTTGTGTTGATTGATAATTAAATGTACTACCCAACACCATGATTTGATATTTCATTTACATTTGAATCTTTTTCTCTGTTGGACCCTCATGAACTTTTTATCCTAACCCCCTCAAAGCCAGACAGGAGACGTTTTGAGACTCGGTTGTGATTTTTAGTGTTTATAATGATGTTGTGTTATTTATTTAGACAGGCTCTATCATGCAGCTGTAGAACAATAATAAATCAATCTGAATCTGAAAGTTTAGGATCCAGTGTCTGATTTGACGATCAGCCACAAATGAAGCCTACGCCGGAGAAACTACAAACGTGTTTTGAATCCAATAGTTCCACATCATTGATCTGAGGCATAAACTGAAAATTGGATAGGTAAGGACAGAAAGCTTGTTTCAGGTTGGCGTGAGGTCACTAACGGCCCAGAACATTTTAAAAGATACAGCAAGTAATTTTCAGCTGCAATTTTTAATTACATTTTGAAGACGGAGACTGCATCCTTGATAGGATTAGCCATCAAAGCTTGAAAAGATTCATCCATCTTTCTGTCAGCCATCCTCAAGGACATCAAGACCATGATTGGATAAAGGGGGGAAAAACGTTACCCTCCCTGTTGTCATTACCAATCCTATGGTGCCAGATCTATTTTTACTCCACATTGGAAGGAAGGAAGTGGTTTAATTCTGCCTTGATCATTTTTTTCAAGCCTAGTGGGGGTTCAGTCTGTTTAAAGAACAAGGGAGACATCTGATGTCTTCTTTAATGTAAAGGTTAAATACATCGTCTTCAATGAGACCTTTAATAAGAAAATTTACCAGTGAATAAAGTGCAAATCATTCTGTTTTTTCAAACCTTTAACGTCCTATTTTATGTCCTTTAAGAGTTTTTTTTTTCAGATTTCTGATATTGTCTCAGATGAAAAAAGTTTCTCAGCTACAGAAAACTAGCGTTCTAACACTTAAAACGTGTTAGTTGAACTGTGGCCTCTAAAAATTGTAGAAGATGGATAACATTGTGTGAAATTCTTTAAAAATGTATTAAATAATCAAAGTTTGGAGGCCAAATTGTTGAACTGATTTTATTGTTATAGTGGCTTTTGATTATATGACATGGTTAATGGCCTGTTTTTTGATATAGTGCCTTCTAGAGCCCCCCAAGACACTTTACAACACAATCAGTCATTCAGACAAGTATACCCTAGTGGCGATGTAGCTGCCCTGGGGCTCACTGTCAGAGGTGAGGCTGGCATCACCGGTCCCTCCGACCAACACATTCTCACACCTAAGGCGTCAAAATATGACGCGTGTGACCAAGCCTCAATCTATGACGAATCGGGATGCCCCATCGCGTCAGGATACGACGATCAGGGACAAACTGCTGACGCAGCGTCCCAGAGCGTCAGTATCCGACGCTGGTGCTGAGACGGACATTAGAACTTCTTGTGAACTACTTAACATTCCCAACACCCCAGTCCTAGCCTTAAGGTCACAGTTTATGGACCTTAAGGTTAGGACTGGGGTGAGGGGAAGGTTAAATAGTTGAATAATGTCCTTGTGACCGTGCGCGTCAAACAGTGACGCCAGCGGAGCCACGTGACCCAGCGTGTCCCTGATCGTCGTATCCTGACACGCTGGGGTGCCCTGATTCGTCATATATTGATGCTTGGTCACACGCGTCATATTTTGACGCCTTGGGTGTGAGAATATGTTGCTCCGACCACCACCAGCAGGCAAGGTGGGTTAAGTGTCTTGCCCAAGGACACAATGACAGTGACAGACTGAGCGAGCCTTGAACCTGCAGCCTTCTGATTATAGGGTGGACACAAGTCCTCTGCTACTGTCACTCCATGACTCTGTAGTGACAACAACAATCAACCCCTTGTAAATATTTTCACATGTCACCTTACTCACATAAAATTAACATGACCCTTAATTGATGATTTAAGCCATTGTTGAACTGATTGGTTTGTGAATGTATGGAATCTAACTTGTGCCAGGTAGGAAAATCAAGATGAAACCTGTTTTAAATGTGCAAAAGCACTGGTGACGAGCAGCAAATTTTGTGATTTTACTGTGA
Organism: Nothobranchius furzeri; assembly: GCF_043380555.1. Classification (NCBI taxonomy): domain Eukaryota; kingdom Metazoa; phylum Chordata; class Actinopteri; order Cyprinodontiformes; family Nothobranchiidae; genus Nothobranchius; species Nothobranchius furzeri. The sequence goes on from NC_091749.1 coordinate 40,085,931, forward strand.
AGCTGGGGTTTGGGGGATTGTGGTCCTTTGGAAGATGGCCTGTCGGATTCCTGAAAACAGGAAAAACAATGAGTGGTCCTTAGATTGTGCGAGATAAAAATAATGGAGAGGCTTGTGTTGGCCCAACCTTAATAAGATAAATGAAATCCCCACAGTTTGCCTATTAACCTCAGCTAAAAGTTGATCATGTGATTGTTTGTCTGCTGCTGGAGTTCTTATGAAACCAAGGAGGAGTTAACAGTTTTGTGGGAGTAAATCTTTTTAATCTTAACCCTTTCCTGTGCAATTAGCAGTATTTAGCTGCTGTGGTTTGGGGGGAGCTAGATAAGATGGCTGATAATACCTTAATTTCAAATGTCCGCAGAATCATTGACTACCTGACTGAAAGGCCACAGTTTGTCCAATTTGTCAATGTTCTGTCTGATGTGGAGCTTATTGATGCAGGAGCACCTCAGGGAGCTGTAATTAGTCATTTCTGTTCACCCTGCACACCACTGCTTTTTAATACAACTCTGGCTCAAGCTGCTTGTTGAAAATATCTGATGAGTCTACTGTTTGGAGGTATATATAAGTGAGGGGAAAGGAGAGGGAGTGTTGGGTAACTTTGTGAAGACGGCTGAACAGAATCACCTTAAACCGAACTGAAGAAAACTTCACAACCACCAATCATTAGAGAAGAGGATGAGGCAGACGTACCTTACTGTTACCATCAGAAACGGACTGGAAAAAAGACTCTGCACTCAAGCTGTACACAATAAAGGAATAAAACTCAACTTTTTTAGGAAGCTTAGGTTCTCAGATGTATTTTGTGAGATTTCTGAGGTCTTTTGTCAACCTTTTATTGCCATTTTTGTTGGAGCTAGCAACACCAACAGACTCAACAAGCTGATAATCAATGCTTGGCTCCGTTTCTTGAAATGGTGACAAATAAAATCATGCCAAAAACATGTGTTAGATGTAAAAGACAACCTAGAACAGTCCCTGGATTGACAGACAGTAGCACATTTTCTGATAGCCTGCTGCTGCAGCTTCACTTATGAAGTAAGTAGAACAAGAAATGTTTTATTTCACGATACAAAAATGTCACTTTAACTTTCCATATATTTTGCCTCTGTTTTGCACAGTTTAAACTGCACATTTTAAAATCATCATCTTCAGCGACAGTGGAAGAAAAGTGAATTGCTTGCCCTAAAATTGGAAGGTTGCAGGTTTGAGCCTTGCTCAGTCTGTTGCTGTCGTTGTCTCCTTGGGCAAGACACTTAACCCAAATTGCCTGTGGTGGTGGTTGAAGGGACTGGTTCTGCCTGTGTACAGCAGCCGTGCTTCTGCCAGTGTGCCACAGGGCAGCTATGGCTGCATTGTAGCTCATCACCACCAGGGTGTGAATGTGTGTGTGTGCATAGTTGAATGAATGATTGTGTTGTAAAGTGCCTTGAGGGGTTCTAGGACAGCAAATGGTGCAATATTACATATGTGGGACACTAAAAACCCATCCAGCAATGAGCAACAACTGTCATCTGCCTCCGGTGTGCCCCAGGCCTGACTTGCAAGGCATTCTTTCCTTCTAGAGACCACTGCAAATGTATTGATTAAACGAATGAACAACACCTCTAAACAAAGGCCGTTTGGCATCATCATAGCCACCAAACTGAATTTTATAATTTTATCAACCATTTATTATCTAATGGTTGTTCCACTCCAACATGTAAACTAGAAAAGTGAGAACATTCATCGTTTCTGTTTGTGCATTGTCACTTTCTGAACTCTCTTTACAAATGGTTTCATATGAACACAAGTTTTTTCATTTGCCCAGCTCAGAGTTTAAGTTTTTAAAATAAAAATAGCACATTTTCTGTTTTCCTGTCATTGCAGGCCTGTGAATTAGTGATTTTATGATTTCTTTAGAAGGCGTTAATCCTGGAAGTGAGAAAATGCCTAACTCCCCAACCGCATTAAACTACCATAAAACTCTGTTGCTTGTTCTCTAACAGAATGACGTCTGTGAGCAAATCTGTGCACAAGCGTCACTAAACCGTGGGAACAGATTTCCATGACCTCTATTTTTATTTTCTTGGCACTCACCAGGCTCCATAAAGGGGAACATATGAATTTATTTAGGAGGGGAAATGCCTGCATGCTCAAATGGATACAGCCACTGTGTTATTTAGGAGGTAGTTTGTCATTGTCTGCAGCTTATCTTCGTATGACAACCAATTAGTATGAAACATAGAATACAGCTGTGCTTGATGGAGATTCCCGTTTCAGGTATTCACTCACAGTATTTGATATATTGATGTACTGACCTGATGATGGATGGGTGCAAAGTACCGTCATCACTGAATCATTAGGTTGAGAAAATAAATATCCTCCTATTCAGAAGAAATGGGTCAACAAAGCTTTTGGTATTCAGCCACTATTAATCAAATATCATAATATGAAATACAGTTGTGGTGGAAGTGAAAGAACAAATGATTGATGCACCATCCTGGTAGTCGAGGCTAAAAACTAGTAAAACTGTGCCTTTCCTAGCTTCACCATTCAGTTTGCACAAACTAAAATATCTATTGCAACATATTTATTTGTTTTTATGTTGTTTGAGAGGGAAAACTCACCAGAGCGTGCAGCTGAGAGACAGACAGAATGAAATGAAGATTATGCATGGTGTCTCCACCCTGCAGGGCAGCAAAGCATTTCAAAGGTTGGCCAGACTGCACTGGGCAGCTGCTGTGGTGTAAAGACCCACCACCCAGCCAGACATACAGATGTAGAGTAATGAGTCAATGTGTACTGGAATGCTGTCAAAAGTCTGCTCCTCTCTTCTGGTCCCTTTTTTATGCTTTGTTTGTTACCGCTCTTCTACTACACGTCTCATACTTTTCCTTTTATTAAAGTATCTGATCACACATTTATGCTTTATTTAGGCCTTCTCCGTCTTGCCTTTGAAATTCTGTGGCTTGTTTCTGTGAGAAGAAAGGCACTGATCCAACCTTCAGATGGCGACTCACTTCTGTCCACACGGTATAAAATAAAGTTTAATAAGGCCGCATAACACAAAGCTGTAGCAAAGGGCAAAATTTGTAAAGGTCACAGCAGGGGTAGAGAGGTCTCCGCATGCAGCTCAGCTGGGGACAAGGCAGAACAATTTGACAGTGGATGAAAATAAAAGGGAAAACAGAAAGGCTCAAAATGTTCTCTGTTTGTTCGTCTAAAATCTCTTTTTGCAAGTGTGCAAAAATCATTCTAGAAAGCAAAAAAAAGCAACGCGTTGTCTTGTGCAAAAGAAAGAAAAGAGAAACTGCATTCTTGTTTTCCAATTTGAAGCTAGGGAGTTCCATCCCCAGTCCTGTCATGTGTCTAAGTGTATTTAGGCAAGACACTGATTTCCTCTTGTTCCTCTATGTGTGACTGTAAAAAAGCACTGAAAGTATAGACAGTAAATAAATTGCAGAGCGTGCTGTACAAGTGTGCGTTTAAAATAAAACCAGAAAAGCCAGCTGTACTGTTTACCTGTAACACCAAAGAGAGGACTGAACATGAAACAAAGTTCAAATGCACTGGTGGAGGCACACATGCTGTTTCCTACACATAACACTGAGAGAGGCCAACTTCTGGTGCTCCCAATGAGCTTGCTGGAGATGCCGTTCCTGGAAACTGAACTAAAGCAGGTGGCAGCCGCAGGAGGCAGCAACAAAAGCTGCAGTTAAGGCACCGTTTCTGTCAGCCTGGAGTCATCAGAACACTCACGCTTCATCATAGCATCACCTCTAAGGTTTTGGTCGGAAAAATCTGTTTTTCTTCTGTTGTTTTTAAGACTTACCCTAAAAAATTCCACCTAATCAAAAACCGAATATGTTTCTGTTTTGTTTTTATCGCAGGTGATTAGAAACCTATTTTCTTCTTCTTTTACCTTATGAGCCTAACTTTATTGTTTAGTGTGCGTGAAAAAACCAAAAGGAGCCCAATAAAGTTGACCCACTTTGATAATGGAAGCCCTTGTTTACACAGTGGCTTTGTGAAATGCCAGCTTAATAAAACATGCGATCCCACTACTTTGAAAAATCACTTCAATTAAAAGGCTGTTCCACAGTTTCATTTCATTGGTGCATTTTTGTCTCTAATTTAGCAAACGTTTGTCAACAGTGGGTCTATTATTCTGCTTGTGCTGTTTAGAGCATCGTTATTAAAGCCCTAAACAAAACTTTAATTTCATCTACATGAAAACTGGGTCAAATCTGAGTCCCTTTTTCTGTTGTTAAATTATTTTTGTTCCTTAAATATAGATAGGAAGTGTACGCTCACAAAACCGACGAACCATGCTCTCACAAACCTAATTATCCTTGCAACATAAGGTGTTGCTGTCATTCACAAGCAGCAGCTCCTCCTGCTCTTCTTCTGCACGGGAACCTGATGGGAACAAAAGGTCCAGTAAACTGGGCTGTTTGTTCTTCATTTTGCTTTGGCTGTTTTCTTTATGTTTATGTAAGGAAAAAGCAAAAAATTAAATTAAAAAACATATTTTTTAATCTATGAGTTAAAGGTTGAATATGGAACAATTTAATAAAAAGCTTTTTTTTGTATAATACCTCCACGGGGTGTTTTAGAGGTGTATAGATTGAAGGTACAGTATTTCCTTTAAAAGCTATATTTTAAAGCCATTTTAAAATAATTTTCTTGAGCCAGTGTGTGCTAAAATGACTCTTTACAAGGTTAATGAAAAGTTGCTCAGACCTCCACTGCCTCTGTGGCCAGAAAACCACATTTACAAGTCCTGAGATGCCGGTTAATTCTGTTGGACTTGGAAAAAAATGGAGCTGACATACCTGGCGCTGCAGTCTGCTTCCAGCAAGTTTCCTGCATGTTTTAGATCATGAACACAGTTGATTTGTTTGATGTAGGGATGACTCGCCCCTGTAGACTCTGATGAAGGCTGGGAAGACATTTCAGCTGTTAGATTAAGGTGTTAAAAAGACAAACGCACAGCAAGGAGATAAGTTTCATTTTTGCTTGCTGACATTAGGGGATGCTAAAAGCAAGCAAAGCTGCCAAGTGTGCCTTTAAATAAAAAATAATCAAACATTTATTTTGACGAGCACTACAATGAGTGTATGTTTACATCTACCAGTCAATAGAGGGCACCATTGTCATACAGTCTGTTCGGCACAGCGAGGCTGGCACTGCGGAAGATGGTGGACTCAACAAGTCTGGCAGCTGCTTCTGAGTCCAGAAGATGTCGTCATCCTTCTCAGAGAAGGAGCAACCATAAAAGATCTAAAACCAGAATGAGTTCAGGTGAAGCCTACAACAGATGGACCCAAATATAAAATGTCACATACTGGCAGCAAACCTGGTATCTCGACTACTGGAAACGTTCTATTGTTGCAACTACAGCCTCATGTTAACATGAGAATGAAGTAAACATAAACGTCTACTCCTGGCTGCTACCAAGTTGTTGTTTTATGGTCTACCCAGTTCCTCTCTGGGGTTGCTCTCTCCATGGAAGGCTGGAGGTTAACTACTGACCACTGACTGGAGAGTTGCCAGTTCAATCCCAGCTTCCAACAACACATTACTTTAACAAATTGCAGCAAAAGCTTTGATATGTTTTTTTTTTTCCATAATTTTCTTATTCTGCCAACTTGGAGAAGTTTTAACAAACTGTGAGACTCCAGTAGGTTGACCAGCTGCAGTAATCGTAGTCAGCTCCTTCACAGGGACACTTTACTGGAAAAGTACTGACATTTAAGTGAGAAAAATATATATTTTCAGTACCTGTTCAACAAGATGTGTGATGATTAATTTTGCAGCACACCATGTTACGCTCAACTGCAGCCCCACCCCTTTGAAACAGCTTGTACCACATTGAGGAATAGTAGGGGGGGGGGGGGGGGCATAATCCTTGAATGATTAAAAACACAGTGTTTTGCGATTTGAAATTTTATAGGTTGTGCTCTGCTTTTATTGGACAATACATCACTGTTAAATATGTTTATATGCTCAAATTTTGGGGGAGGACAAATTTATGCATGTCCCTCCTGTTCCCCCTGGGATTTCCATCTATGGTGTGGACTTTTTGGCTACTACAAGCTTCAGTTTTTTGTTGTTTGATTTTTTTTCTATGTGTAAACAAATATGAGCAAAAAGCACCTTTTAAATTAAAGCATAGGGTGTTTAGAAAACATAATCCCAGATATTGGCTTGTTCCAGCACTACAAATTAGCCTTTTACTTGATAAATGCACAGATCAGAGACATTATTAACCTCTCTCAGAGTTGATGTGTGATGTCATGTCTGTGACATTTACAGCTTTAACATGGTTGGAGCCCAAACTCCCTGCACCATGTCACAATCACTTCCTGATAGCAGCAGCCTCCCCAGCAGGACGGGTACATTCAACATCTCCAACCGTCATCAGGAATACCAAGAGGAACACAATAAACAGCCTGAGGCACTGACCTGGCCTCAAAATTCCCTGCATCCCAATCCAATTGACCATCTGCAGGATGTGTCAGAACAAGAGTGATACCTGGGGATGGTACTACACAACCAACAAGACCCAGAGGATGTGCTGCCAGCATCCTGGTCCCACGCATCACAGCAGGTCTCGTGTCCATACCTTATTACATTAAGAGTGACATGTGAAATATCATGCAATTCATATTTATTCAATAAATGTGATTCCAGCTCAGCTGTTGTCCCTTTCCATCCATTATGCAGTCCGTACCCATTTTTCTACCCAACAACAACTTTAGCTGGAGTAAGAACCCAAACTGAGGCCAAACATGTGTTGAACTCAGACAATGAGGCACGTTATCATCAGCCACAGCGGTGTTTACTGGCTGCAGGAGCTGGTGTGTGAGACTAGCGTGGCTGGATGTGGAGCACAGATAGGATGCTCTGATAGAGCTGCAAGCCTAAAGAAGAGCTTGTTGTGTTGCTGAAACACAGACCGACAGAGGAGTCTGAAGCCTGATTCATGCTTCTGCGCCAGTGTTGAGACACGCAACACCATTATGCGTCCTTGCGGGCCTGCTGGAGAGCCCCACAAGGACGTAGGGAGTCGAGCTCTTATTTCTAAACATCCGTCCATCGAGATGGAGAACGCAAGCTTGTGATTGGTCGGGGCACCGCTGCCGTCTACACCGCCGCCATTGCGCCCTCAAAAACATAAAGAGAGCCGAGAATAACTATCGGCAGACATGGAGAAGCTTGAAGAACACCCCGCGAAAAAACTCTAAAACTATGAACGTTTAATTCCCCCGTGACTGGAGGAGTGAAAAGATGTGCAGCAGGCATTTTATTTGTGGATGGAAATGACAGGAAACGTGGGTTTAGAGGTGGCGAGCCCATAAAGAGGTGGAGGAGAATGAGACAAATTTGTCCGTGTTAAAAAGTCTCTTATATATAAAAAAACACAATATAAAGACACCATCTTGGACTGGATACATGACAGGATACCACAGACCAGTGCTATGCCCTCTGTTGTCCTGGCGGGGAATTGCTTTGCAACACTCCCCAGGAGACGGAGAAGTAAGAGAGCAAAATGTCTGTCCGTGCATGCGTGTCTCTCCCTGTTGGAGCAGACGGAGAAGCATGAATCAGGCTTTAGTTACGCATCACAGGACCAAATGTTTCTGTGTAAATCACCCATTTCCAGGTCTCTAACTCGCTCTTTGACTCCTGCTAGGTCACACATTCATTTACATTTACAAACCGTATGATGTTTAAATAGTGTTACAACCTAATGGCTGGCTTTGCTTCATCTCAACTGTCCTTTTTTATGTTAAAACCAGATAGAGGGAGACTAAAAGCTGAAGGAATGTGGAAAGTGTTTGATTTCTGGTAAGGTCTAACAGATAAAAGGTTAAAACCAAGAGGCACAGAAGAGACTTTCAAGCATTGCAATAAGTCAAGGATGAAATGGAAAAGAATGGAAAGTGCATTGATTGGATCACTCAGCAAACCATGGAGGAAGACAGAGAGAGGAAATGGCTGAAAGATCCCAATTTAATAGTATTCTTTCAGACAGGCTAATCATCAGAAAGTGTGAATGACTTTGAGTTATCACCCCTTTTATTGTATCCAAAGTGATCACATTATCTCCGATCCATCTCTGTATGTTCTACCCAGCTGAAAGTGGTTGTCCAAAGCACATGATGGGAAGATTAGAAGAAAACCTCTGTTCTGGCAACACTCAATATTTCCCCATTAGAGCGGCGGCCTCTGGGATTAGACCTTTGCCACACATTAAAGATGTCAATACTGCTAATATTGTTTTTGGAGGTCCTTCACCTTTTTAGAGCTACAGCTTGAGTAACCAGATCTGTTTGATAAGATCTATCGAGCTACTCTGACTGGCAGTTGGAGACCTATAGGTCTCATCTCTTAGAAGATGGGAAGTTTGATGTAGAAAATGGAGGAAAAAGCTTTTTTCTGAGAAAAAAAGCTTAGATCACTGAAGCTTCTGCGTCAGTAAGTGTACGACATCTGACTCGGGACACACACTCAAACTTTAAGAACCTGATGATTGTAGACCTAACTTGCAGGTATGTGTTTAATTTGCTCTTTCTTTTATTTTGGGGGTGGATCATTACAGCAAAAAGAAAATAACAAGACATGTTTTTACAGGAAAATGTACATAGTATTTATAGAATATACATAGTATATGTATAGTAAATGCATAGAACTATTCACATCACATACTTTTTTTTTCAAATAACTGCAACAATGCACTTTGACCACAAGAGGGCACTATTGAGCTTTACTTAGAGAAACGAGCTTGGTTTAGAGACTGGAAGACCATCATGCTCTTTCACAAAAAATGTGTTTAGCAATTTTTTTGTTTTATAAATGAGTGAATCACCAAGTAGGAAAATTATTTTACAATATCAAAAATTCCAGAAAACACTTTTCATCCATTTGACAAATTTCATCACTGCTAATGATCCTCCGTGTTTTTATAGTGAATTCTCAGCATCATCTGCAGCTCACAGATACACTACACTACATAGTGAGTTGAAGTCCTCAGTGTTGTTCTGTATATGGTTTCAACAGGAAACGATAACACACACTCCTGCGTTCGTGTGAGAACATTCTCCCTGTGCCGCAATGCTGAGGTCATATCCACTGGGATGGCCTGGCCGAGTGTGGACAGGATGAGGAATAGAGCTCTTCTTTCTGAGTTAGATAAATACCTCTATCCACTTCACTCGAGCATTCATCAGGGACCACGCAAAGACCAAAATCAGCAATACATAAGCATCAATAATTAAGCAGCCACACACAGAGTGAGGGGAGATTGGGGTCCTGGATGGTCCATCAGATTGGCTCTGAAGTGGCCCTAAATGCTTGCTAATGTCTCTGAAGTGTCACAGCAGACAAAATAGAACGGGATGCATCATTTTTTTATTATTTAAATGATAAAACCATAATGCATTGTGCCATCTGTTTCTTGGTCTAATTATTTCTCTTTGAGTCCATTACACACCAGCCTCTCTTGTTTCCATTTGCTGCTGCTGCTAGGCTTCAGAGTCAGACATCAGGAACCGCCTTTGACCTGGCCTGGTTCAGCCCTGCTTCTGTCTTTTATTCATGAGAACCACAAATCATCGCTTTCATTTCATTTAGTGTGTCAACTCAATTTTTCAATTCATATGACCAATTGCAAATACCATAGAACTCAAATTACTTGAAAGTTGAAAAAAATATGTAAAAAATAAGATTGGATTTGTGTGGCACACTAAGAAAGCACAAGATTTATGTGGTTTCTTTTGTGGCGAGTTTTCTAAGAAGATGCAGTCTGCAGGCGGTTTTTGTTTGGGAAGGAAAAAAACACTTTGGTTTCAAGTTTCCAAAGGAGCTCTGGGATGAGCAGAAGTCTAGAATTTCTTCCAGTGTCACTTTGTCCTTGTGGAGTTTCTAACTACAGCCAATTTTTTCACCCTTGTATCATTAAATGTCTGTGTAGCCTATGAATAGGAACGGCAATTACTTCTGGGACAACTTAAAAGAGAAATTAGCTTATGCTGCTTTGAGTTATCATTGTGTAATTGAAAAAGACAGCCACTAGGGGGAGGGCTAGAGCCAACACAAAACAATAAAAGTCAGCATTGAGAAGGCAGAGGATGGTGGGGGTGAAAGGGAATAAGAGCATCTTAAAGAGGCAAATGTTGGTGATAATTAAGACTGAGGAGTATTCAAGAAGACTGGATGTTTGAAAGAGAAAATGTGAGTTAGAAATGAAGCAACAAGGTAAAAAGTGTGTATTTTTGGAGTTGGTAGTGAGAGTAACCTGTATCCCTCCTCTGTCATCGCTGGCATTTCGCTCAGCAGTGCATTTCCATCTGTGGGGCACGGGGAGACCAGTGACCTCAGGGAGACCCTGTAATTATCCTCTGTGTCTGCGACAGGCCCAGATAATCAGTCTCACTGGGAATACTGGCAGAGATCTGTGGATGAGTGATTTTAAAAGACCTAATCCTCTATGAAGCACTCTCTTAGCTCCTACTCTGGTGACTGGAGTGCTCTCACAAGATGCCTTTTTGATACACTCTCAGGTCACGGTGTGTGAAATCGCTCTTTTATTCCATTTCCATCGTTTTATATTTTTGTTCCCACACATGATTTTCTTAGCTACTTTTTCACAATTTCCTGTCACTGCGCACTTTAAATAAAATGTAAGTTTATTTGTGTGTTGTGCCTTTTTAACTAAAAGGTTTTTTTTTATTTAAAAATGTGTTTTCAGAGAAGAAATGTTGGATAATAGGAATGTTTTCTGCCATTTTTGTTCACAAATCATTAAAAAAAAACTTCATTGATTACAAAAAGGTACTTTGATTCTGTGAATAAGCAAATAATAAGCAGCGTGTCACAGTACAGCGAGGGCGCAGACTTCAGGTAGAAAACGAAAACAGGAAAGTTTAACATACACAGTTACCCTTTGAAGTAAGCAAACACACACACACACACATGTGCACACAAATGCACACACTTCAGGGTGTGCACACACAAACATAATGGTTCAACACCTCATGCATGTTTTGGAGAGGCTTCAGAAAGCAGTCAGTGATTTGGCATAAGCCACAAACACAAATGCATTGGCAAACGCACGCACACACACACACACACACACACACACACACACACACACACACACACACACACACACACACACACACACACACACACACACACACACACACACACACACACACACACACATATGAACATTTTTTTCAATTTCAGGTCAACATGCATATATTTATTGGCTGCTGATAACCAATATTCCACCATGCAACAGGAAATATTTCACTTTGTAACCAGAAACTTTTCCCATTCAAAGTTTGGGAGGACATCTATACGGGTGTACATACTCATTGAAATTTCCAGCAGCAGGAATACTTGTGCATCTTCGCCCTGCAAGATGAGCAGAGCAGCACTCCCACGAGGGGGCCTGAGAATCAATTACCATTCTCCCGAGGCAGAGGATTGGCTACCGGGGAAGGACAACACACCAGACAGCTACACGGTCAGGCTGTCATCGTTTGATTTACACATAATCAGCACCTAATTGTATCACATTGGTCTGCAGGTACATGTAATTCAGCAGCCGATGTGAATTCACAGGGGTTTTGACAGGCAGAGCTGTTGTGCCTTTCTTGGTAATGAAGGAGAGGCATGTGCTTTAATGTGCTCGGCCCCTGGAAGTCCTGCTGCCAGCTGCGCACCGCGGTGGAGGCTGGGGAGCCAGACTTTCTGCTTTACCTGCATGATCGACAGCTGACATGACTGGCTCTGGAGTTGCTAGTCAATACACAACTCAAGGTACTCCCAGTGAAAGAGCCCCTCGCTCAAAAAGAAAGAAAAAAATCTTCAAAAGAATTTTTTCCCCACATTATTGTCTTCTCTCAAAAAGAACATGTTGCAACAGCATCCCCTGGATGATCAATAAGTTTGCTGTATCAAACAGTTCTTCACAAAGTTTGCTAAATCAAAAAGGAGTGTTTTATTTATTGGAAAACTTGAATTTATAATCTAATTATGTGACTCTCAGAAAGCTCTTACCTGAGCTGGGATGCAATAAATCAGCCGTTTTTTTATTTAGCTTATTGTCTCGACTGTTTTGCATCCATGACATCACACAAAGGCAGCAGACTCCCTCGAGCATCAAAACGCAGACGGACACTAAAAAAGATCGTGACTGCTCTATTAATCCACTAAGTTATGGCTCGTGATCAATATTTATTTTACTCTAGTTCAACAATAATCATTCATCACGCAGGCATCCTGCTGTAAAGGATAACCTTTTAAAACGTCAGGAAGAAAAGAGGGGGTTCTGTTTAACACGCTGATGAAGAGGGCTAGAGCAGACATGCTTTTATCACAGCCAACAGAAATGGAAGGTGCTACTTTTGAATTATATAATTTTTTGTGTCATAAGTAATCATTTTCGATTAAACAGTTACATTTTGATCTGGTTGACACATGTACAGCATTTGGATTTAAATGGAGTTATTAAAACGTTTGTCAGTTATTTTCATCTTAGCCAAAATTCTGTCAGATTTGACAAATTATTTTTCATTTAGATGAATCATCAACTGAGAGACGTGTTACATGTCAGCCATAGGTTAGTCTGCTATTTTATTTTATTTTATTCTAAAATAAAACATTTATGTTGGGGTGTGCGTTGCATTTGGAAAAATTGAATATTTTATCACGACTTTAAATGATTCAAAATGTGTGAATAAAGAAAATGTGTTCAGCAGTTTTTGGGGAACTCTCTCTCTCTCTCTCTCTCTCTTTATTTCTTTTATTTTGTTAATTTTATTTTGGGTGTTTCAGCAACTGGAAAACATATTTGATGTACATACAGTCTTTAGGTGTAATTATTTTTGCAGTGGTGGTGCCTGTTTTCTGGGTTTTATTTTGAAAATTCACTGACGTCTTGGCCTTTTTTGTGTCATAATTCTGCTACTTAGCCAACATTTGGATTTTGTTACATTTCCATATGTTTGCTCTTGTCTTTCAGGTAATAGATTTAATTTTAAAATGACTTTTGAACGTTTTAAAAATTGAGCTGACATACCTGATGCTGCAGTCTGAAATAAGTTTCATTTTCGATTTAACCACAGTGAATTAATAATGGACACTAGGGGGTGCTAAAAGCTAGCAAAACGGCCTAGTATCCCTTTAAAACACGTTTTAACCCCCCACCCCATCCTCATTAGATGAAATATTCAATTGTATTGTAAACAGTAAGTAATTTGCACAAATTTGAGCAACTCTCAGATTTAGTAACGTAGAGTTTGCTTGAGTTTAACTCAGAATGTGGTCACCCATCAGTCAGATTGTGGGCGATTTGCTCTCAGGCTTTTACCGTCTACTAACCACATAAATAATCAGCCCTGAAATACTCAGTGGTGTGTGAATATGACAGAAACATTCTTAAAGAGTGTGTACGAGGGGACAACAACAGTCTTATTTCACTAAAGTGTGTTTTGTAAATTATCTTAACACTTCAGGGTGAAATGAATCCATAAAATGTTTGGGTTCATATACAGAAAGATAAACTAACCAGTATTACTCTACCTGTGGTTCTCATTGTTTGTGATTTGTTTTAATTGTTTTTGCTTTTATGCACAGAACCTTAGAAAACAAGCATTTGCAGGCTGTCTGTGTGCTTCGCCAGGGCTGAAATACTGAAATGACCAACCATTTTAGGAAAATGAAAACCATACAGTCTCACGGGCTAACAGATTTCAAGCATTTAGACCGTTGTTCACAGTATATTAATACAATCCACTCTTCAGGGTTTACAGCACCCAAAAGGAACATTCACAAATGTGGCCGCATTTCACTTATTTACAGAGCCGGAGGACTGCTGGAAAAGCTCAAAGACGGAGC